>NC_092151.1:21816460-21901460 GCF_045791955.1 Oncorhynchus clarkii lewisi | reverse complement strand
CAAGTGTGGGATGGAGGAAGAGAGGAATAAAGGTGGGAGTGAAGAGGAGAGGGGTGTTGTGGAAATTCTTACACAGGGACACTCAATGTCAATCTTATATTAATATATTTTTTTTAACGGGAGAGGTTACAAAGAACTTGATGCACCATAGTGAACGTCTGTCAGGAGCTCTAACGGGGCAGTCCCTTTTAGTTCCCTTATATGCTGGTTACAGACACGTTACATAGGCATAGTTCATAGGGTTGGTTCCAGCATGTGTCTGGCACCAAGAATATATTCTGGGCATTCTGCCAAATAGTCATGATCCCCCCCAGGAACCACAGGCAGGAACCAAAGCCAAGGTACACAAAGTACAATTTCCTCTGCATTCCACCCTTTTATCACTTGTTTGATAATAAATCATTACATTTTAAGGTAAGCATTGTTTAACTTCTATATAATATTTATATTGACGTTAGGGAAATCAACACATAAAACCAGACACTTCATCATTTCAAGCCCTTGATTCTGGGTTGTACAATCCAATTAGTATGGTAATGCTATCTTCACAATAGAGGTTATAATTCTATTAATGCTATAAAAAAACTGAATTTATGAAAAATACACACACATACAGAGCATGGTAAATAACACAATTTAGACAAAAAAAACAATAAACACACGCTGCTGCCCATTTCGCAATTTGGGATCCCCACCTTCCAAACAGGGATTCCAACCAATTTGGGATCCCCACCTTCCAAACAGGGATTCCAACCAATTTGGGATCCCCACCTTCCAAACAGGGATTCCAACCAATTTGGGATCCCCACCTTCCAAACAGGGATTCCAACCAATTTGGGATCCCCACCTTCCAAACAGGGATTCCAACCAATTTGGGATCCCCACCTTCCAAACAGGGATTCCAACCAATTTGGGATCCCCACCTTCCAAACAGGGATTCCAACCAAGTTGCAGGCGTCCACTCTGGTTTTGGGGAATTATTCTTAGCAACAGTAGCAATGTATTCAGTGTGATCAGTCATATTAGAAGAGTGATCTAGGACAAAAGTACAACATTCATCGGCAATGATTGCACAAGTGCCCCATTGACCTGCCAAAAGATAGTCAAGAGTAACTCTGTTTTGCAGAGCCAATTTACGCAATTCTTTTAGCATTGACAATTTCCTCCACGTCTCTAGAGATCTTCCGAATTTGGTCTAGGGCACAAGCATATTGACTTTCACAGGAAAGAGAGAGAACACATTGTTATAACAGTTTCACACCAAATTTGATAAGACGGGATTGGCTCTCGTCACAATTTAGAGGCATAGCTCTGTCTCTAGAAGCCTCGCCTTTCCAAATCTTAATTATAACTATTGATAAATTATAAAAAACACATTTAGAATGACAGTCCTTAGTGCTTTACGTTGGTTCTATCACTTTAATTTAAGACACTCAACTTAGCACACACCAACACTGGCATAATGCACATTTACCTTGAACTTACTTTTCTATCATTAACTTTTCTCATCACGGCCCCCATTTGTGGTAATGACAGATTGGTATCTCATGCAATCTTATTCTAAATTACTATACATTTTGCAGTGTGCAGACCTCCACAATCAACCTGATACCCCAAATAAACGATTTTGGATAAGCCTAAATCAATTACGGGCACGATTGGCTACCTCCCTCCCTCCCGGCACTCATCCTTCTGGTGTTTCTTCATGTTTTTCTTCAGTTCGTCCTCCCAATTCAAAGTGGATGGCCCTTGATAATGTCTCTCACCTGAGCCCCCACTGTCCTTTACAGTCCAGTATTTCCCTACCAGTTACACCAGCAAGTTTGGACGGGATCTCTCTCCATGCTCACTCCTAGTGGACTCATGTCGCAATCCTGAGATAAAAGGCATGAGAGAAAAACGTTCATCCATTTGGATTAACTCTCAACCATTACCGGCTTCTTTAGCAACATACAGTGGCTTCGGAAAGTATTCTGACCCCTTGACTTTTTCCACGTTTTGTTAGGTTACAGCATTTTTCTATTTTTATTTTATTTTAACCTCATTAATCTACACACAATACCCCATAATGACAAAGCAAAAACATTTTTTTCTGTTTTTCGCTAATTTACCAAAAAAATCACTTTGTTGAAGCACCTTTGGCGGCAATTACAGTCTTGAGTCTTCATGGGTGTTGTTTCTTTAGTATGATTAAATGTGAAGAACTGCTATTTTATCAAATCAATTCTCTGTAATTATCATTACCTCATTAAACTAATCATGTACATTTAATTAACTGGGAATGGAAATCAGGAAAACACGGAATAATTTGTTTATATAGAGCGGCTATCTCCCAAATCCATTATTAAAGATCAACAGCAGTCAATCAGTCATGAATGATTCTTTACCTTCCGTCAGTCTCATCTGAACGTTGTAAAATTGTTGGTTATCTGCACAAACCCAGCCTTTACTATAAATCATCCATACACCAACTGGCTCAATTATTTATTTACTAACTAACTAAATAATCACAGAAATACATAAAACAAACAGTAGATATTGGTTAGTAACAATGATAGAAAAGTCCATAGTGGGCTAAGCCGATATGACAGCTTGGTAGACAAAAGGAAAGAGGGTGGGACTGAGAAAGAGCGGGAAAGACAAAATGGATTCATTATACACAGTCTATAATTATATACATTGAAATGCTAATCCTTCGCACATGAACGGCCGCTCATTCAAGAATAATTGCAAGTATATATTTACGCCTGTATATCATTGTTGTCTTCTCTGTTGGAATCCGGTCCGTCTGCTGGAGAGTTCATCAGAGTCTGTCTAGTTGCGTTTCCCTGAATATCAAAGTATTTCGTGGTTAGAATGGATACTTCAGAGTACCATTCAGAAATGTTCTCATAGAATAGGTGTTTCGGGGGTTGTCTGTATTCTCGTCCTCGGTTTACATAATTTCTAGCTGCGGACTAGTAATTTGTGTCTAAGGTTTGCTCTTATTCTGTAGGGATTGATAGTCCCAGCTGTGTAGCCAATGCTCCACGTGGAAAAGTCTTGTCTTTTGGTAGAGTTGTAGTTCGAACCACTTCACACACCAGCATCACCCGGCATGTTTTGGTCTCAGAAATTCAACCATTTGCAACCACAGTTCACACTGGGGTTTGCTTAGTCCTAACTATTGCAACCACAGCTCATGCTGGGGTTTGATTAGTCTGAAGTGAGTTTCACCAGGAGTGGGTTTTATGTGTTTCAATAGAAAAGGGCGGTCCATGACGCCGATGTAATGTCTATGCTCACGTGGGCGTGGCCACTGACTAGTCAATCTTTATATGAAAAACCCATACTCTCATTTAGAAGGTTAAAAGACACTTAAGGGACAGTTATGTTGAGTGTGTTTCATTTGGTGATCTCATGAAAGACCGGAAACACACATAACGGTATCTCTTAAAGTGTACAATTCCCAGCTGTCAGGTTTACATCTAAATATTGTGAAACATATGTGATTAAACATTAAACTATTTGTGAAAAGATGTAATGTGATGTTAAATATCCACGGACCACTCCCACACTCTCAAAAGTAGACATATTTTTTAATTCTCACATTTTGGGGATTTAGGAGTTTGGCCATGTGAAGTATCCCCCTGCATGACCAGGGGGAGAGCGTCTCTGCCAGGAATTTACGACCAGAGACTATAAAACCTGGGTTTAGGAGAGAGAGTGAGAGAGAGGGGGAAGCCACGATCTACACCCAGAAAGGGCCATGTCATGACATGGGTATGACGCTACAAGCTTGGCACACTTGTATTTATGGAGTTTCTCCCATTCTTCTCTGCAGATCCTCTCAAGATCATCCAGGTTGGATATGGAGCATTGCTGCACAGCTGTTTCCAGGTCTCTCCAGGGATGTTAGATCGGGTTCAAGTCCAGGCTCTGGCTGGGCCACTCAAGGACATTCAGAGACGTGTCCCGAAGCCACTCCTGCATTGCCTTGGCTGCATTGTCATGTTGGAAGGTAAACCTTTGTCCCAGTCTGAGGTCCTGAGCACTCTGGAGCAGGTTTTCATCAAGGATCTCTCTGTACTTTGCTTCGTAAATATTTGCCTTGAACCTGACTAGTCTCCCAGTCCCTACCTCTGAAAAACATCCCCACAGCATGATGCTGCCACCACCATGCTTCACCGGGATGTTGCCAGATTTCCTGCAGACGTGACGCTTGGCATTCAGGCCAAAGAGTTCAATCTTGGTTTCATCAGACCAGAGAATCTTGTTTCTCATGGTCTGAGTGTCTTGAGGTGCCTTTTGGAAAACTCCAAGTGAGCTGTCATGTGGCTTCCATGTGGTCACTCTACCATAAAGGCCTAATTGGTGGAGTGCTGCAGATGTGGTCCTTCTAGAAGGTTCTCCCGTCTCCACAGAGAAACTCTAGAGCTCTGTTTGAGTGACCATCAGGTTCTTGGTCACCTCCCTGACCAAGACTCTTCTCCCCCGATTGCTTAGTTTGGCGGCCAGCTCTAGCAAGAGTCTTGGTGGTTCCAAACTTCTTCCATTTAAGAATGATGGAGGCTACTGTGTTCTTGGGGACCTTCAATGTTGTAGAAATGTTTTGGTACCCTTCCCCAGATCTGTGCCTTGACACAATCCTGTCTCAGAGCTCTATGGACTACAACCTCATGGTTTGGTTTTTGCTCTGACATGTACTGTCTACTGTGGAACCTTATATAGATAGGTGTGTGCCTTTCCAAATAATGTCCAATAAATTGAATTTACCACAGGTGGATTCCAATCAAGTAGAAACATCTCATGGATGATCAATGGAAACAGGATGCACCTGAGCTCAATTTCGAGTCTCAAAGCAAAGGGTCTGAATACTTATGTAAATAAAGCATTTCTGTTTTGTATTGTTAATACATTTGCAAGAAATTGACATGCAACCAAAACAATGACGATAAAATAATCCGAAACTGTCATTTTTGTACAGCATACTTTCTAACCCGTGAAAAACACACGAAAACCAAAATAAAAAGACCCCACACAATAAATAAAACAGGGTATTAACCACTAACAAATATGAATTAACAGGTTGGTTGAGTGTGGGTGCTGGTGTGTGTGTGGCAAAAATCATAGGTTGAAAACAAACAAAATGGCCAGGCCTTACTTAATCTGAGAGCTCCCTTAACAGCCGGATCTGGGAACCTTTAAGCTCTCCCAAGGCACTTGCCTTAGGAAGCCTTTCAAAGGGAGAGATACAGAATCATTGATAAACATGAAAAAAAAAACTTGGTAGCGTGGCAGACATTCTATCGGTCGTATATAGAAGTATACTTCAGACACATCAGTGTCCCGTTAAGCTGAATAGTTACCTTCCAAAGTAAATCCCAGAGCCCCTTTCTTGTAATCATTGTCATTTTGACCTGTTGCATTGACATACAATTCTGTACAAACTGTCCCTGGGACATAAACTTGTCAAAATAACGAAACTGTTATTTAACATATCTACTAGGACCCTCAAAAAGTTGGTGCTGGCTTATCAGCTTACCAAATCAATATTTGGTACTAAAAACATTTACTTGGATCTACTACAATTCTGGAAACAGTTCCACGTACTGGAAACAGATTATTGTTTAAGATGACATTATTACTTAAATCACTGGTGTTACCCAAACTATAGAATTGATAAATAAATATTAAAAAGCTTGTCCTATTCAATTATTCATACATCTGTCCCAAATTTTCCCACTGTCTCTCTTATGTTTAATTTCAGTGTGTACTGGCGGCTATCTATTGTTCCACAGGAAGCTTATCTCTAACCCAAACAACAGACGACTTAAACACGAGAGCAGTGAACCAGGCCTTGAAGAATGAGTGGCCTCTAATTTAAAATCAGTCCCAAAAATCAATCACTCTGTTTGTCATGTGACCTTAAGTTGAAACATTTACTTCTTCAAATTACTAAGACATAGCATTATTAGAATGCTATCTGATAGCAAATTACCATTCACTTTGTTACTTTCACTAGTCTCCATATCTGTTTCCTTGAACTAGGACTCCCTTCTTCCCAACAGGGGTTTTAATATTCACTAGTGTTCTATTTAACAGCATATTTGGGAATAGTACTTTCTCCTTTAATATCTCCATACATAATAACGTTATACCATCAAACTCCATGGATGAGTCATGTTATCCTCATGTAATCTAAATGAATGTTACCCTCAGAGACATGTTATCCTCATTACTAATGAGACGTGTAATCATGTTATTCTCTAATGAAACATGTTATTATGCTATCTTTGTGACTAATCTAGACATGTTATCTTCTGAGACATGTTATCATCTACCTGTAGATCCAACAGGTGGTGGTGGACAGAATCCTTGATAACGTTACGGATCGGAAACCTCAGCTCAAACAGAACTGTTTAGTGTATTCATTCACCCGACAGCTCTCAATATCTCAGTAATTTATAGCAAAATTGAAATCTCCTACTATCCCATTTTCAATCAGCTTATTATCCATATTTCCACATTTCAATCTTAATAATAATAATTTCAATACATTTATTATCCACATTTCAATCATCTTAACACATCCTTCCACACTCACACAACCATACACAACGATTCTCTTGTCGTTACTTGCTCTGCACCATATGTATCTCCTGTACATATTTAATAACCGTATATTCAAAAACACCTTGTGTTATTTGTAGTGGCTGTAGATCACATAGAATTTTCTTCTAGATGTCTACAGACAGCTGTCAGCGGGGCTTTCCATGGTACCGTTATGCCCTCGCACTAGTCTTCTCATAAAGACTGGGGCGGCAGGGTAGCCTAGTGGTTAGAGCGTTGGACTAGTAACCGGAAGGTTGCGAGTTCAAACCCCCGAGCTGACAAGGTACAAATCTGTCGTTCTGCCCCTGAACAGGCAGTTAACCCACTGTTCCCAGGCCGTCATTGAAAATAAGAATTTGTTCTTAACTGACTTGCCTGGTTAAATAAAGGTAAAAAAAAAAAAAAATAAAAAAAAAAAAATAAAAAAAATAAAACTAGTGAATAGCCTTCGCTCTATAAGACTATGGGTACATTTTTATGCATTACTTGCCTTGATTTTATTTGTATAATTTATTTATATTTTTTATACAGATTCATTTAAATTGACTTGAAATTCAGTTGCCGTCCCTCAATTGTTCGCGGATTATGTGTCTCATCCTGGGCAGCTCACAGTAAGGATGTATTCTGGGCCGGTCTCGTCATCTTTTGATCAGATGGGAATTTCCCTCACGCTTCATAAAATGTGCCACCGGTTTTCCATGCAGACCTCACTGGAAAGCTCCGCAGGCAGAATCAATCATCCTGTTCATTGACATCAAATTGTTATGGAAATTCTTACACGGGGACACTCAAAATCAATCTTAAATGAATCATTGATTCTTATCAGTTAACTGGAGAGGTTCCAACAAACTTGACACTCCATAGTGAATGTCTGTCAGGAGCTCTAACGGGGCAGTCCTGTTTAGTTCCCTCATAGACTGGTTACAGACAACTTACATAGGCATAGATAGTTCTTAGGGTTGGTTCCGGCATGTGTCTGGCACCATCTCCTATCTTAACTTTAAGAACATATTCTGGGCATTCTGCCAAATTGTCTAAAGGAGGAGGTCATGATGGCCCTTCCTCATATCTTTACCAGGCACAGGCAGGAACCAAGGATTGTTTATGACACCAAAGACAAGATGCACAAAGTAATGACCTTCACAAGGGTTAAGGGGGTGAAAGATTAAATAAAATGAAGACAGGTAGAGGGATGAAGTGAAAATGAAAGAAGCACCATGAAGAGAATGGTAGAGAATGGGCTGACGAATGAAAAGAAAAATAAACATATGCAGAAAAAGGACCGGGATGGACTTGTAGGTACTGTACCACCATCAATGCCAGAAATGCTCAGAGTTAAATTAATGTATGACTACATTACTCCTACTGTGTGGGGCGATAGGTAGCCTGGCGGCTAAGAGCATTGGGCCAGTAACCGAAAGGTCGGTGAAAAGATCTGTCAATGTGCACTTGAGCAAGGCACTTAACCCTAATTGACCATCCATGATATGATCATCCATGATATGAAATATATAATTTTAACAATGTTTTCAGGCTATACAGTGTGTGTTTGCATTTAACGTTGTTTACAAAAATTGCAGTTAAACAGGTTAATATTTTGGATTCTGATGGGGCACAGTTTAACTAATCTCATGAGACATTTATAACATTTATAACAAAGTCTTCATAAATCACTGGGTATACACCATTAATTTAGTCTTCCGCCGAAGTCGGTTCCTCTCCTTGTTCGGGAGGCGTTCATTTCATTTTCCATTTGTTTTGTCTTGTTTTCCCACACACCTGGTTTACATTCCCTCTTTACGTGACGTGTATATAACACTCTGTTCCCCCCATGTCTGTGTGTGGAATTGTTTGTTGTAAAGTGTATGTGCGTTATAGACTGGTTTGCGACGGGTTATTTCAACCCATATTGTGTTGTTCTGGGTGCTGTCGGTTCTGCCTCATTAAACCGCTCCGGTTGTTACCCAGGTCTGCTCTCCTGCGCCTGACTTCCCTGCAGACAGTTACGCACCTCTTACACCAAAAATGAATGTAGCAACTAAGGATTCTAGCTTTAATTGTTCCCTTTTATTTTGGCTTCAGTAATTATATGCTGTATTGTATTACAAACTAATACAGTAATGGGTAGAAGTAAATACTATCCACAGATCTTTATTGTATTTATCATATTGTATTGTGTAGATAGCTAAAATAGCTTTGTAATGCAAACACCAGTTCAGCCAGTTAAAACACTGCGAGATAGAAATAGAGAGAGAATGAGAGAATGAAAGAATTGGAAAGACTGAGGGGGAGTGAGGGTGAAGAAAGGGTTGAGTAAAAATCTGTCTGGGTGATTTTAATGAGTTGTGACATTTTTATTATTAATTAGCAGTTTTCAACCAGACAAATTAAATTAATTTGTTGGAGTGAAACAAATTTCAGCAGGCCGTTGGGATCAATTGGGGGGAGTTTTTATTTACATAACTAACACTAAGCACCCAGATTGGCGGGGCTTTTAATTAAAGCGACACAAACCAAAAGGCAATTTTTCTTCTGCTGCTCACTTCTAATCTCATTTGCAATTTCTTCACTATTTTCTCTTCCTCTCACTTTCTTTCTTCTTGAGCAGAAAATACTCAAGTACATGCATGTACGTTATGTACACCAATGAATACACACACACACACACACACACACACACACACACACACACACACACACACACACACACACACACACACACACACACACACACACACACACACACACACACACACACTTTAATCCCTCCCTCTCACCTCTTAATCAGACAGCCAGTAAAATGGGATTAGAAACCATCTGCTGATATTCCGGGTTTCCAAGCGGGAGATTTTTTCCTTGTTTACTAAACTGTGGTTTTCCTCCTGGGAGAGAGACACAATCTCACAGTGATGAAAGTTTCAGACTAGGGAGAACATACATCTTAACTATACATCTAGATCTCAAACCCCTCCTATGTGCTATTGTAATATGATTTAACCCCTCAAACTGTTGGAAGCACACAAAAAGTATATCTCTTTCTCTTCATCTCTCTCTCTCTGTCTTTCTTTCTCTCACTTTAAACAACAAAGATCTGCTATAACTATATTTCCCTCCCTCCCTCCCTCCCTCCCTCCCTCCCTCCCTCCCTCCCTCCCTCCCTCCCTCCCTCTGAGGTACGTAGCGCAACAGTTAATCCCTGTCTAAATTATTACCCAGATGCCCTTGTTCTGAAGGCACATTAGCAACACACAGACACAGCACACTGGCCCATGTCCTCATTCATCCTTTTATCACACACACACACACACACACACACACACACACACACACACACACACACACACACACACACACACACACACACACACACACACACACACACACACACACACACACACACACACACACACACACACACACACACACACACTGGTCCATTAGCCATCTTATTAAAGTACAGAACTAGCAGAAATTAATTATCCATTAAAGCACCAGTGCCCACATGAAAAAATGTCATAGTATACTATGGTATGAAGACTTTGTGCTGTGTTTTTGGACTGCAGTATACTGTAGTATTTACTGTAGTGTTTTTGCAGACATTACTGTAGTATATTGTAGTATTTACTGTAGTATTTTTGGACTGTAGAATACTGTAGTATTTACTGTAGTGCTTTTGGACTGTAGTATACTGTAGTATTTACTGTAGAGTTTTTGTGGACATTACTGTAGTATACTGTAGTATTTAATGTTGGAGGCGTACTGGAAAGATGGAGGAGGGGAGAACAAAGATGGAGGTGGGGGTGAGAGGAGGGATCGGAGAGGAGAGGAGGGTTGGAGACAGGGAAAGATAAGTTTGCAGACATGTGTGGGGTAGAGGTGGGAGCAGGAGTGGGAGAGGGAGAGAAAAGTACAGTACTTTGGTATGATCTCAAGCGAGAGTATAAATAAAACAGGTTGTGACATACAGTATTGTGTCACAGCTGTGCTGGGCCTGACAGAGAAGCCTTAGAGATAACATATAGTGGACTATTCTATGGTGTCTCTGCTGTCTCTGCTGTCTCTGTTACAGTTATACTGCTGTCTTCATCATTGCCTCTGTCAGACATGATGGGCTATGATGAACCTGAGAAACAACAGTGCTAGCAGAAGGCTACTCACATTCACAGCTTGCTGCTCCGCTCTGCTCGGAGCCTCTTAGCATGCTGTCACTTACTGGCTTTCTCACCTGATACCCAAGAGAAAGAGGAATAATATCCCTCCACCACTGACACACACATCCTGTCTTCATGAAAAATGCTGTTTATGGTTTTGCCTTGTTGTTGTAGCAGAACGTGTCAAGGAATAAAGGCATGTAGATTTGTCACTGTCAGCCAAGTGACTTTTATATTCACCTCTCTCTTCTCCCTGTCAACAGTAACACTACAGGAAAGCCAAGAGGAGATGAACAACAGACTACATCTCTATGAAGATGAATTTGTCCTGAGACGAAGAAGAAGAATAGAAGAGGAATTGCAGGATCAAAAAGAATAGAATAATACTTAAGACTTATAGAATAAGACTTGAACAGGATCAAAAAGAATAGAATAATACTTAAGACTTATAGAATAAGACTTGAACAGGATCAAAAATAATAGAATAATACTTAAGACTTATAGAATAAGACTTGAACAGGATCAAAAAGAATAAAATAAGACTTAAGACTTATAGAATAAGACTTGAACAGGATCAGTCCCACATATCCTGTATTGGACCTGTTGTATAAGCAGCTGTACTGTATTCTTCAAACAGAAACACTCAAACTGAATATTCTCCATCTGCAACTATCTCCATCATCACTATGATGGTTTGGTCTGAATGAGTACAGTACAGTAGAGTATGTCATCTGATCAATAGACTCAGACCTGCCAGCCCAGTCTGCTTCCTGGCCTGTGGCGCCGGCCTCCCATCAACGCTACAGCCTAATGTTAGCTACAGCACCTATCTATCATCTGAAGGAAATTATAGTTCATGTAAATAAATACATTTCTTTACTTTATGAAAGAAAAACAAGCATTAGTTTCCCCATTAAACCCACCTGTGACTGTCTGTGCAGTCTTTGTGAAGCGGTAGGTGGGCTTCACGCACACACACACACACACATGCACGCACAGACCCATACACACATGCACTGTTCTAAAGACTGAAACACTCTCTAGATATCCTGTATAGCCACACCCATACAGCACCAACCCTCCTCAATCAGACTGGCCCTTCAGCGATGTGGAGTGTTTTCCTACGCTGACAGGCAGAATGGATGGCTTCCATTACACTGTACAAGAAACACCTTCTGTGGGGAGGAAGGTAGTACTTTTTTTTAATAGCATTGGTACTATTTTCACAAGTACAGTATGTGGTACATTTTCACAACTCTTATTACAAAACTCTAGTCTGGACAAAGTATTTTATTTATAAACCTGTCATTGTGAATGAATTTGGATTGTAAACATCTCTCAACACACAACCTTTGATTAAAACTATATGTTTATTGTGAAATGTAATGAGAACATTGGTTTAATCACCAAAACACAACAATGATATCTTTTCAATTTTGTCATTGTAACTACCAGTTAATCCAACAAACAATTCAAGGTATGTGTTTCAAATCAATCTTAGATGTGCTGAAAGTTATATGGTAGAGTACTGTAAATTACACATTTTTCACATTAGGCAAAATTACACAAGAACATTGACAGAGAATATCTATCTAACGTGTAATCAAAGGTGAATGTCAACAGTGAAGAGGCGACTTCAGGATGCTGGCCTTCCAGGCAGAGTTGCTAAGATAAAGCCATATCTCAGACTGGCCAATAAAAAGAAAAGATTAAGATGGGCAAAAGGACACAGACACTGGATAGAGGAACTCTGCCTAGAAGGCCAGCATACCGGAATCGCCTCTTCACTGTTGACGTTGAGACTGGTGTTTTGAAGCTGCCAGTTGAGGATTTGTGAGGCATCTGTTTCTCAAACTAGTAGACAACTGTAATGTACTTGTCATCTTGCTCTGTTGTGCACAGAGCAAGGAGTGGGCCCCCCACTCCTCTTTCTATTCTGGTTGGAGCCAGTTTGTGCTGTTCTGTGAAGTGAGTAGTACACAGCGTTGTATGAGATCTCCAGTTTCTTGGCAATTGAACAGCCTTCATTTCTCAGAACAAGAATAGACTGACGAGTTTCAGAAGAAAGTTATTTGATTCTGGCCATTTTGAGCCTGTAATCGAACCCACAAATGCTGATGCTACAGATACTCAACTAGTCTAAAGAAGGCCAGTATTATTGCTTCTTTAATCAGAACAACAGTTCTCAGCTGTGCTAATATAATTACAAAAGGTTTATCTAATGATCAATTAGCCTTTTAAAATTATAAACTTGGATTAGCTAACACAACGTGCCATTGGAACACAGGAGTGATGGTTGCTGATAATGGGCCTCTGTAGATGTAGGTATTAGATATGTAGATATTCCATTAAAAAAATCAGCCATTTCCAGCTACAATAGTCATTTACAACATTAACAATGTCTACAATGTCTACACTATTTCTAATCAATTTCATGTTATTTTAATGGACAAAAAAAATGTCTAAGTGACCCCAAACTTTTGAACGGTAGTGTATATATAATTGCAACATAGGTGTACTGTCTGTAATCAAATGTAAGACATTAAAATAAACAAATTAAATGACTGAAAATAAAACATAACATTTAGCATCATCATGCCTGTCTTGATGCATGCTAATGTCCTCATTGACATGCACCGCGGGAAAAACCTTTTGGCATGGTGAATCTAAGCTTGACATTGGTCTGCATTGATGTTGTCACATGCCTCATCCATGGCCAGAAGGAGAGTGGCACGCTCATGATCGTACACTTTCCACCTCCATGCCAAAAAATAGGGTTGAGGAACGGAGCGTATGGGGGCAGGTATAGGGTCACGAATGGGGGATGTGCCCGAAAACCATGCCTGAACCACCTCTGCATGGTGGAACCTGACACTGTCCCACACAATGACATAGGTGACCTCTTCGCCTTGACAGATCTGCTCAATTTAATTGGGAAACACAATGAGGTGTGCAGCGTTGGCAAAGGTCTCATTGTTCTCCTCAATGGACTGCTTTATTTCAGACAGCCACATGTCATTCCTGGCCAACGCCATTTCCACCACTGCCCACTCCTGCTGGTCGGTCAGCACACGGCTACGGCAACCACTATGGGTCCTTCTGTCAATTCTGAGGGTAGAACGGAGTATACTACCAAATACATTATACTGTAAGAATACTGTAACATGCTTTGTGAATTTACAAACAGTTGAAGTTGGAAGTTCACATCCATTTAGATTGGAATCACTAAAACTAGCGGCAGGGTAGCCTAGTGGTTAGAGCGTTGGACGTGTAACTGGAAGGTTGCAAGTTCAACAAGGTACAAATCTGTCGTTCTGCCCCTGAACAGGCAGTTAACCCACTGTTCCTAGGCCGTCAGTGAAAATAAGAATTTGTTCTTAACTGACTTTCCTAGTTAAATAAAGGTAAAATAAAAAACCACTCCACAAATGTCTTTTTAACAAACTATAGTTTTGGCATGTCGGTTAGGACATCTTCTTTGTGCATGACACAAGTAATTTTTCCAACAATTGTTTACAGACAGATTATTTCACTTATAATTCACTGTATCACAATTTCAGTGGGTCAGAAGTTTACATACACTAAGTTGACTGTGCCTTTAAACAGCATGGAAAATTCCAGAAAATGATGTCATGGCTAATTTACATAATTTGAGTCAATTGGAGGTGTACCTGTCGACGTTTTTCAAGGCCTACCTTCAAACTCAGTGACTCTTTGGGAAAATCATGGGAAAATCAAAAGAAATCATCCAAAACTTCAGAAAAAAATGGTAGACCTCCACAAGTCTGGTTCATCCTTGGAAGCAATTTCCAAACGTCTGAAGGTACCACATTAATCTGTACAAACAATAGTATGCAAATATAAACACCATGGGACTACGCAGCGGTCATACCGCTCATGAAGGAGATGCATTCTGTCGCCTAGAGATGAACGTACTTTGGTGCGAAAAGTGCAAATCAATCCCAGAACAACAGCAAAGGACCTTGTGAAGATGCTGGAGGAAACAGCTACAAAAGTATCTATATCCACAGTAAAACGAGTACTATATCGACATAACCTGAAAGGCTGCTCAGCAAGGAAGAAGCCACTGCTCCAAAACCGCCATTAAAAAGCCAGACTACGGTTTGCATCTGCACATGGGGACAAATATCATACTTTTTGGAGAATAGTTCTCTGGTCTGATGAAACAGAAATATAACTGTTTGGCCATAATGACCATCGGTATGTTTGGAGGAAAAAGGGGGAGGCTTGCAAACTGAAGAACACCCTCCCAACCGTGAAGCACGTGGTGGCAGCATCATGTTGTGGAGGTGCTTTGCTGCAGGAGGGACTGGGGCACTTCACAACATAGATGGCATCATGAGAAAGGAAAATGATGTGGATATATTGAAGCAACATCTCAAGACATCAGTCAGGAAGTTAAAGCTTGGTCGCAAATGGGTCTTCCAAATGGACAATGACCCCAAGCATGCTCCAAAGTTGTGGCAAAATGGCTTAAGGACAACAAAGTCAAGGTATTGGAGTGGCCATCACAAAGCCCTGACCTCAATCCAATGGAAAATTTGTGTGCAGAACTGAAAAAGCGTGTGCGAGCAAAGAGGCCTACCAACCTGACTCAGTTACACCAGCTCTGTCAGGAGGAATGGGCCAAAATTCACCCAACTTATTGTGGGAAGATTGTGGAAGGCTACCCAAAATGTTTGACCCAAGTTAAACAATGTAAAGGCAATGCTACCAAATACTAACTGAGTGTATGTAAACTTCTGACACACTGGGAATGTGATGAAAGAAATACAAGCTGAAATAAAGAATTCTCTCTTCTATTATTCTGACATTTCACATTCTTAAAATATAGTGGTGATCCTAACTGACCTAAGACAGTTAATTTTTATGAGGATTAAATGTCAGGATGTTACGCTCATCGTCGGATGATAAATGACCGGATCAAGGTGCAGCGTGGTAGGCGTACTTTCTCTCTTTATTAGAAAACATAACACCGGGAAAAACCAATGACCACAAACCGACCGTAAAGCTCGTCGAGCATAAAGCACCAAACAAAGACAAGATCCCACAAAACTGACAACTTATATCTGATTCCCAATCAGAGACAACGATAGACAGCTGCCTCCGATTGGGAATCAAACACACCAACATAGAAACAGAAAACCTAGAATGCCCACCCTAATCACACCCTAATCCCACCCTGACCTAACCAAATAGAGAAATAAAAAGTCTCTCTAAGGTCAGGGCGTGACACAGGAATAGTAAAAAACTGAGTTGAAATGTATTTGGCTAAGCTGTATGTAAACTTCCTACTTCAACTGTACCTAAATGTTTAATATCCATCATTTGTATGATTATTTATTTGAATTGTGCGCCCTCCAATTTCACCGGAAGTTGTCGACAGGTGTCCCACTGACGGGAAGCCTAGCCCTAATTAACCACGTTTATTCACCCAGATGATCAATACAGCTGCATCAGACAAAACATGTTTCCACCAACACAAGTATATATACTCCAATTTATTTGCACTTCTCCTTCTCTCCAATCCTTACATCTTTTATGGTTCGACAGGACAAAGTGATGGGGTAATGAACCGCTCCTCCTCCCTTAAGGTGACCTGACCTGACCTCAAACCCCTTGATGCCTAATTCAAAGCTCTCCACCCGTATCACCTAAATGTATTTGGCTAAGGTGTATGTAAACTTCTGACTTCAACTGTACATTAAAATATGTAATTTACTGTAAATATAATGGTAAAGCATAGTGCATATCCTGCAGACATACTGGTTTTCTTGGCAAAAATGTTCTCATGATCGAATTCACAGCTGATCTTTTCAAATTGGGGTAAACTAATCTGGCAGCCTCTGCCATGGTAAGGCCTCTGTTTACCACATGGTCAACGATGATGGCCCAGAATTCATTAGACACAACAGTTCCCTGCCATCTGCCTCCCTCTCTCTGATGTCCAACTCTTTGACGGGGCCCATGCCCACCTCTTTGACCTCTTTGACGGGGCTCATGCCCACCTCTTTGACCTCTTTGACGGGGCCCATGCCCACCTCTTTGACCTCTTTGACAGGGCCCATGCCCACCTCTTTGATGGGGCCCATGCCCACCTCTTTGACCTCTTTGACAGGGCCCATGCCCACCTCTTTGACCTCTTTGATGGGGCCCATGCGCACCTCTTTGACCTCTTTGACGGGGCCCATGCCCACCTCTTTGACCTCTTTGACGGGGCCCATGCCCACCTCTTTGACCTCTTTGACGGGGCCCATGCCCACCTCTTTGACCTCTTTGATGGGGCCCATGCCCACCTCTTTGATGGGGCCAATGCCCACCTCTTTGACCTCTTTGATGGGGCCCATGCCCACCTCTTTGATGGGGCCCATGCCCACCTCTTTGACCTCTTTGATGGGGCCCATGCCCACCTCTTTGACCTCTTTGATGGGGCCCATGCCCATCTCTTTGACCTCTTTGACCTCTTTGACAGGGCCCATGCCCACCTCTTTGATGGGGCCCATGCCCACCTCTTTGACCTCTTTGACAGGGCCCATGCCCACCTCTTTGACCTCTTTGATGGGGCCCATGCGCACCTCTTTGACCTCTTTGACGGGGCCCATGCCCACCTCTTTGACCTCTTTGACGGGGCCCATGCCCACCTCTTTGACCTCTTTGACGGGGCCCATGCCCACCTCTTTGACCTCTTTGATGGGGCCCATGCCCACCTCTTTGATGGGGCCAATGCCCACCTCTTTGACCTCTTTGATGGGGCCCATGCCCACCTCTTTGATGGGGCCCATGCCCACCTCTTTGACCTCTTTGATGGGGCCCATGCCCACCTCTTTGACCTCTTTGATGGGGCCCATGCCCATCTCTTTGACCTCTTTGACCTCTTTGACGGGGTCCATGCCCACCTCTCCGACGGGCCCTTGTCCACAAGCTCTTTGATTTCTTCCTCTCCCTTGCTGTCTACCCTGTTCCATGTTGAAAGAAATTGCAAGTGTTCACACACCCTTTTATGTGGTGACCAATTGTGGCTACCACTATGTGAAATCAATTTGCAATAATGCTTAGTCCTTATGGTTATCATGAATCATACATGTCATTTAGATGTTCATACTTTACAAACATTTTATTTCTGTAGTTTTCAAAATCCATATATAGTAGACAAACCAGTTCAAATCTGTAGGTTTTACCAAACAGTTAAAAGTGATTAACCATTTAAGCACAGTTGGATTAAGTGATGGTCAAATGTATTTAAACCAATGAGGAGTAATGTGAGCATTGCATTGTGAAAGGCAATTACTTTATATGAAAGGTATTTCTAGATGAAATACTGAGTAGGTTTGGTGAAAAAGTTCCTGTGTGATTGTGTGTGTTGTATTTAGTCAGTTGACAATGTGTTAAAGTTTTGAAAAAACGTTCCTTTTGGATTATCTGTTCTGCATTTTGTACTGAGAGTTTTTACCACATACTTGTGAAAATTGTACCAAAGTGATACAAAAAAAAACTCTATACAAGAGATAGAAGGGAGGGCTGGGCCACTAATAAGCCTGCTGTCACAGTCAATCAACCGCTACAGAATGACCATTGTCATCATCCTCATCCTCCTGATTCTGATTCTCATCATCATACTCATCCTCCTCATCATCATCCTCTGGGCACCAAGCAGAGCACAGCAGGACAGACTGAATATGACTGTGCTTTGCTAGGATGCTAATGCTACCACAGACATCCTATTAAATGAATATGTAATTCTATGAATGCTGCTCTGTTTTTGTATGAGGAGGATGGCTAGTTTCCACAGTCTCTAACTTCTCCTTTCTCCTTTCACTGTTACCTATCTCGGAGGCTGAGATAGGAGAGACACTGTCACCTATCTCTGAGGCTGAGAGAGGAGAGACATTGTTACCTATCTCTGAGGCTGAGAGAGGAGAGACACTGTGACCTATCTCTGAGGCTGAGAGAGGAGAGACAAATAGTGAGAGGAGAGAAGAGGAAAGAGAGACGTCACAGCTGACATTCTACCTGTCTGACGGGTGACAGGTTCAGCAGGGGTCAGATCCCCCTGTCAGCTGAGTCACCACGACAACTCCTGAGTGACAGCAGGGAGCAGCTGTAGTCTCCTCTGTATGTGTGTGTGTGTGTATGTGTGTGTGTGTGTGTGTGTGTGTGTGTGTGTGTGTGTGTGTGTGTGTGTGTGTGTGTGTGTGTGTGTTTGAATGGAACGACAGGCAAGGACAAATGCGAGGTCAGTGCAGTCTTACAGCTCATTCACACACACACACACACACACACACACACACACACACACACACACACACACACACACACACACACATCAAAAGCAACAAGTCCCTTAATAGCTCTTCTCAACTTTCAGCTGAACCATCCCTGACACCACCTGACACATCATCACCAGTGTTTCCAGGAAAACAGCTCTATGAGAGATCAGAGTTCAACTTGATTTAAATGTGATTCCTGTAGCTTTTCATCAGCCTTTCATGAGGACACAGACACTGCCACAACCATAGCAGACCACCGTCCTTGGGTGGAAGATTGTTGGCACATAGTAAAACACATGCAACACACACACACACACACGCACACACACACACACACACACACACACACACACACACACACACACACACACACACACAAACACACACTTGGACCGAAGACAAAACACAACATCTTTCCTTGCACCTCATTTTCACTGCTCTCCCATGGGCGAGCCAGACAGGAAATCGGAATGACTGCTTCCTGTCTGTGTATGCTTTGAAGAGCAACCTGAGGGGAACATGTTGTAGCGGCTCCATTTTCCTCTGCTGTCATCAGCTTCTTTGTAACCTGTGATATACTGTTTCCCCTCCACTGATTCATCTGAAATGTAGCACTTCCCTGTGCGATTTATGTCATCACCTCCACATCCTGGTCTCTCCCACACTTACAGTAACACAGGGGACAGGGACCACCATGGAAACTAGGACGCACCTAGAGAGAGGGTTGTTTACAACCACACTGAACGACATCATCATGACAATAATATATGGTTGTGTTTTATGGTAGATCATTCCCAGGAGTAGAGGATTTATGAATCTTTTGAGCTCTATTGACTTTATCCAACATCTTACTGGGCCCAACCATAACTGCGGCCATACTCTGGACCTGGTTATTACCAAGGGGCTTTCTATCACAGGAGGTTGGTGGCACCTGAATTGGGGAGGACGGGCTTGTGGTAATGGCTGGAGCAGAATTAGTGGAATGGTATCAAATACATCAAACACACGGTTTCCATATGTTTGATGACATTCCATTCACGCCATTCACGCCATTCGGGCCCTTTATTATGAGCTATCCTCCCCTCAGCAGCCTCCTGTGCTTTCTATTGATATATCCTCTATTGTTGATGTTGCTATTGCCCATAGCACAGGGTAATACTGAACGCATTATTAAGAAATGCTATCTTACCACTGAAGTTGCTACAGATTTTATTGAGTGTATGAACAATACTCCACCACGTACAGTGGGGCAAAAAAGTAGTTAGTCAGCCACCAATTGTGCAGGTTCTCCCACTTAAAAATATGAGAGAGGCCTGTAATTTTCATTATAGGTACACTTCAACTATGACAGACAAAATGGAGAAAAACAAATCCAGAAAATCACATTGTAGGATTTTTAATGAATTTATTGGCAAATTATGGTGGAAAATAAGTATTTGGTCACCTACAAACAAGCAAGATTTCTGGCTCTCACAGACCTGTAACTTCTTCTTTAAGAGGCTCCTCTGTCCTCCACTCGTTACCTGTATTAATGGCACCTGTTTGAACTTGTTATCAGTATAAAAGACACCTGTCCACAACCTCAAACAGTCACACTCCAAACTCCACTATGGCCAAGACCAAAGAGCTGTCAAAGGACACCAGAAACAAAATTGTAGACCTGCACCAGGCTGGGAAGACTGAATCTGCAATAGGTAAGCAGCTTGGTTTGAAGAAATCAACTGTGGGAGCAATTATTAGGAAATGGAAGACATACAAGACCACTGATAATCTCCCTCGATCTGGGGCTCCACGCAAGATCTCACCCCATGGGGTCAAAATGATCACAAGAACGGTGAGCAAAAATCCCAGAACCACACGAGGGGACCTAGTGAATGACCTGCAGAGAGCTGGGACCAAAGTAACAAAGCCTACCATCAGTAACACACTACGCCGCCAGGGACTCAAATCCTGCAGTGCCTTGACGTGTCCCCCTGCTTAAGCCAGTACATGTCCAGGCCCGTCTGAAGTTTGCTAGAGAGCATTTGGATGATCCAGAAGAAGATTGGGAGAATGTCATATGGTCAGATGAAACCAAAATATAACTTTTTGGTAAAAACTCAACTCATCGTGTTTGGAGGACAAAGAATGCTGAGTTGCATCCAAAGAACACCATACCTACTGTGAAGCATGGGGGTGGAAACATCATGCTTTGGGGCTGTTTTTCTGCAAAGGGACCAGGACGACTGATCCGTGTAAAGGAAAGAATGAATGGGGCCATGTATCGTGAGATTTTGAGTGAAAACCTCCTTCCATCAGCAAGGGCATTGAAGATGAAACATGGCTGGGTCTTTCAGCATGACAATGATCCCAAACACACAGCCCGGGCAACGAAGGAGTGGCTTCGTAAGAAGCATTTCAAGGTCTTGGAGTCGCCTAGCCAGTCTCCAGATCTCAACCCCATAGAAAATCTTTGGAGGGAGTTGAAAGTCCGTGTTGCCCAGCAACAGCCCCAAAACATCACTGCTCTAGAGGAGATCTGTATGGAGGAATGGGCCAAAATACCAGCAACAGTGTGTGAAAACCTTGTGAAGACTTACAGAAAATGTTTGACCTCTGTCATTGCCAACAAAGGGTATATAATAAAGTGTTGAGATAAACTTTTGTTATTGACCAAATACTTATTTTCCATCATAATTTACAAATAAATTCATTAAATATCCTACAATATGATTTTCTGGATTTTTTTTCTCATTTTGTCTGTCATAGTTTTAGTGTACTTATGATGAAAATTACAGGCCTCTCTCATCTTTTTAAGTGGGAGAACTTGCACAATTGGTGGCTGACTAAATACTTATTTGCCCCACTGTATTCTTCCTTCCTCTTGTGATGATTAGGTTAATACATTTGATAGCAAATTAAGGGCATCAATTAATGCCATAGCTGCTGTAAAGTTGAAAAAGGCCACATCCAAACAGAGAGTTCATTGGATGAGTGAGGAAACTCATCAATTAAAAATAAATTACAGAAAGGCAGAAATTCAAAAAGTCAAAGTTGCAGCTGCATTATGATATCCTGAGAGAGCAACTTGGCATATATAACAAGGCAATTATAAATGCCAGACGGGTTCATTTTTCTAACTTGATCATTATTAATCAGAATAATTTTAGAGTGCTCTTCTCGACCATTGATGGCATGATAAAGCAAATCTATGTGAACTTTCCTCCACATCTAAATGTGTCCGGCATATTTCAGAGATAAGATAACCAACATTAAGATGTGTATCAGTCAAGCAAGACCTGGAATGTTTTTCCAACAGTCTTGAAGGAGTTCCCACATATGCTGAGCACTTGTTGGCTGCTTTTCCTTCACTCTGCGGACCGACTCATCCCAAACCATCTCAATTTGCTTGAGGTCGGGGGATTGTGGAGGCCAGGTCATCTGATGCAGCACTCCATCACTCTAATTATTGGTAAAATAGCCCTTACACAGCCTGGAGGTGTGTTGGGTCACTGTCCTGTTGAAAAACAAATGATAGTCCCACTAAGACCAAACCAGATTGGATGGCATATTGCTGCAGAATGTTGTGGTAGCCATGCTGGTTAAGTGTCCCTTGAATTCTAAATAAATCACAGACAGTGTCACCAACAAAGCACCCCCACACCATAACACCTCCCCCTCCATGCTTTACGGTGGGAAATACACATGCGTAGATCATCCGTTCACCCACACTGCATCTCACAAAGACATGGCGGTTGGGACCAAAAATCTCCAATTTGGACTCCAGACCAAAGGACAAATTTCCACCGGTCTAATGTCCGTTGCTTGTATTTCTTGGCCCAAACAAGTCTCTTCTTATTATTTGTGTCCTTTAGTAGTGGTTTCTTTGCAGCAATTCGACCATGAAGGCCTGTTTCACGCAGTCTCCTCTGAACAGTTGATGTTGAGATGTCTGTTACTTGAACTCTGTGAAGCATTTATTTGGGCTGCAATTTCTGAGGCTGGTAACTCTAATGAACTTATATTCTGGGGCAGAGGTAAGTCTGGGTCTTCCAATCCTGTGGCGATCCTCATGAGAGCCAGTTTCATCTTTAGAGCTTGATGGTTTTTGCGACTGCACTTGAAGAAACTTTCAAAGTTCTTGAAATCTTCCGGATTGAATGACCTTCATGTCTTAAAGCAATGATGGACTGTCGTTTCCCCGTGCCGTTCCCGCAAGATGCTGCCCTGGGCTGCCCATGTCGCCTACACCTAAATCCAGCTCTGGCACAGAGACAGACTTATTTAATGTGGTAAATTATCTAAGTGCCAACACAGATGCCAAACAGCTCTCTGCCCTAGTAACTTTTAGCTGTACAGTGCCTTTGGAAAGTATTCAGACCCCTTGACTTTTTCCACATTTTGTTACATTACAGACTTATTCTAAAATGTATGAAATCTACACACAATACCCCATGATGACAAAGTGAAAACAGGTTTTTAGGAGAAAAAACACAAAAAAACAGAAATACCTCCTTTACATAAGTATTCAGACCCTTTGCTACGAGTCTCGAAATTGAGCTCAGGTCCATCCTGTTTCCATTGATCATCCATGAGATGTTTCTACAACTTGATAGGAGTCCACCTGTGGTAAATTCAATTGATTGGACATGATTTGGAAAGGCACACACCTATCAGGTCCCACAGTTGACAGTGCATGTCAGAGCAAAAACCAGGCCATGATGTCGAAGGAATTGTCCGTAAAGCTCTGAGACAGGATTGTGCCAAGGCACAGATCTGGGGAAGGGTATCAAAACATTTCTGCAGCATTGAAGGTCCCCAAGAACACAGTGGCCTCCATCATTCTTAAATGGAAGAACCACCTAGACTCTTCCTAGAGCTGGCCGCCCGGCCAAACTGAGCCAAGAACCCGATGGTCACTCTGACAGTGCTCTAGAGTTGCTCTGTGGAGATGGGAGAACCTTCTAGATGGACAACCATCGCTGCAGCACTCCACCAATCAGGCCTTTATGGTAGAGTGGGCAGACGGAAGCCACTCCTCAGGAAAAGGCACATGACAGCCTGCTTGGAGTTTGTCAACAGGCACCTAAAGACTCTCAGAGCATGAGAAACAAGATTATCTGGTCTGATATAACCAAGATGAACACTTTGGCCTGAATGCCAAGTGTAACATCTGGAGGAAACCTGGCACCATCCCTACGGTGAAGCATAGTGGTGGCAGCATCATGCTGTGGGGATGTTTTTCAAAGGCAGGGACTGGGAGACTAGTCAGGATCGAGGCAAAGATGAGCGAAGCAAAGTACAGAGAGATCCTTAATAATGAAAACCTGCTCCAGAGCACTCAAGACTTCAGACTGGGACAAAGGTTCAACTTCCAACAGGACAACGACCCTAAGCAACAGCCAAAACAATGCAGGAGTGGCTTCAGGACAAGTCTCTGAATGCCCTTTAGTGGCCCAGCCAGAGCCTGGACTTGAACCTCATTGAACATCTCTGGAGAGACATAGCTGTGAGGCAACGCTACCCATTCAAACCTGACAGAGCTTGAGAGGATCTGTGGAGAAGAATGGGAGAAACTCCCCAAATACAGGTGTGCCAAGCTTGTAGCGTCATACCTAAGAAGACTTGAGGCTGTAATTACTGCCAAAGGTGCTTCAACAAAGTACTGAGTAAAGGTCTGAATACGTATGTAAATGTGATATTTTATACATATATATTTTTCATAAATTAGCAAAAAATAAATAAATAAATGCTTTGTCATTATGGGGTATTGTGTGTGTGTAGATTGATGAGGAAACAATTTAATCAATTTTAGAATAAGGCTGTAACCTAACAAAATGTGGAAAAGGTCAAGGGGTCTGAATACGTCCCGATGGCTCTGTAAATACACTATTGACCATGATGTCCTTCTGGACAGACTGGAGAGGTGGGTTGGCCTCTCCGGTCCAGTTCTAAATTGGGTTAGAACCTATTTAAAACCTCTTAAGAATCTGCCCCTTTTTTAAATTTTTGCCTAAAATGACATTCCCAAATCTATGACATACTCAGCCCCTGAAGCAAGGATATGCATATTCTTGATACCATTTGAAAGGAAACACTTTGACGTTTGTGGAAATGTGAAATGAATGTTAAACTTTATGTAACTGGGCAAGTCAATTAAGAATACATTTTTATTTACAATGGCGGCCTACCGGGAAACAGTAGGTTAACTGCCTTGTTCAGGGGTAGAATGACATATTCTTACCTTGTCAGCTCGGGGATTCAATCCAGCAACCTTTCAGTTACTGGTTCAATGCTCTAACCACTAGGCTACCTGCCACCCCAAAATGTAGGACACTATAACACATTAGATCTGGTAAAAGATAATACAAAGAAAATTACTATTTTTGTATTTTTTTTTAACCATCATCTTTGAAATGCAAGAGAAATGAATTATTCTAGCCCAGGCGCAATTTAGACTTTGGACACTAGAGGGCAGCACTGTATGTGCATAATTGCATATCTAATCAAAATGTTGTATCAAGGCTGCCCAAATGTGCCTAAATGGTTTATTCATACATTTTCAAGTTCATAATTGTGCACTCTCCTCAAACAATAGCATGGTATTCTTTCACTCTAATAGCTACTGTAAATTGGACAGTGCAGTTAGATTAACAAGAATTTAAGCTTTCTGCCCATATCAGATATGTCTGTGTCCTGGGATTTTTTTTGTTTCTTACAACCTCATGCTAATCACTTTAGCCTACGTTAGCTCAACCGTACCGCGGATGGGACACCGATCCTGAAGAAGATTTATTAACCTATTTAACCGGTTGAGAGTTTTTTGTCACCCGTGTTGAACATACAGTGCCTTGCGAAAGTATTCGGCCCCCTTGAACTTTGCGACCTTTTGACACATTTCAGGCTTCAAACATAAAGATATAAAACTGTATTTTTTTGTGAAGAATCAACAACAAGTGGGACACAATCATGAAGTGGAACGACATTTATTGGATATTTCAAACTTTTTTAACAAATTAAAAACTGGAAAATTGGTTGTGCAAAATTATTCAGCCCCTTTACTTTCAGTGCAGCAAACTCTCTCCAGAAGTTCAGTGAGGATCTCTGAATGATCCAATGTTGACATAAATGACTAATGATGATAAATACAATCCACCTGTGTGTAATCAAGTCTCCGTATAAATGCACCTGCACTGTGATAGTCTCAGAGGTCCGTTAAAAGCACAGAGAGCATCATGAAGAACAAGGAACACACCAGGCAGGTCCGAGATACTGTTGTGAAGAAGTTTAAAGCCGGATTTGGATACAAAAAGATTTCCCAAGCTTTAAACATCCCAAGGAGCACTGTGCAAGCGATAATATTGAAATGGAAGGAGTATCAGACCACTGCAAATCTACCAAGACCTGGCCGTCCCTCTAAACTTTCAGCTCATACAAGGAGAAGACTGATCAGAGATGCAGCCAAGAGGCCCATGATCACTCTGGATGAACTGCAGAGATCTACAGCTGAGGTGGGAGACTCTGTCCATAGGACAACAATCAGTCGTATATTGCACAAATCTGGCCTTTATGGAAGAGTGGCAAGAAGAAAGCCATTTCTTAAAGATATCCATAAAAAGTGTTGTTTAAAGTTTTCCACAAGGCACCTGGGAGACACACCAAACATGTGGAAGAAGGTGCTCTGGTCAGATGAAACCAAAATTGAACTTTTTGGCAACAATGCAAAACGTTATGTTTGGCATAAAAGCAACACAGCTGAACACACCATCCTCACTGTCAAACATGGTGGTGGCAGCATCATGGTTTGGGCCTGCTTTTCTTCAGCAGGGACAGGGAAGATGGTTAAAATTGATGGGAAGATGGATGGAGCCAAATACAGGACCATTCTGGAAGAAAACCTGATGGAGTCTGCAAAAGACCTGAGACTGGGACGGAGATTTGTCTTCCAACAAGACAATGATCCAAAACATAAAGCAAAATCTACAATGGAATGGTTCAAAAATAAACATATCCAGGTGTTAGAATGGCCAAGTCAAAGTCCAGACCTGAACAATCGAGAATCTGTGGAAAGAACTGAAAACTGCTGTTCACAAATGCTCTCCATCCAACCTCACTGACCTCGAGCTGTTTTGCAAGGAAGAATGGGAAAAAAATTCGGTCTCTCGATGTGCAAAACTGATAGAGACATACCCCAAGCGACTTACAGCTGTAATCGCAGCAAAAGATGGCGCTACAAAGTATTAACTTAAGGGGGCTGAATAATTTTGCACGCCCAATTTTTCAGTTTTTGATTTGTTAAAAGAGTTTGAAATATCCAATAAATGTCGTTCCACTTCATGATTGTGTCCCACTTGTTGTTGATTCTTCACAAAAAAATACAGTTTTATTTCTTTATGTTTGAAGCCTGAAATGTGGCAAAAGGTCGCAAAGTTCAAGGGGGCCGAATACTTTCGCAAGGCACTGTAACTCAGAGAAAATACATTACACAAGTGGCATTCCACAATGTTAGATTTTGGGTTAGATACTGTTCAGATACTGTTCAGTATATACATGTTACCCCTTGGCAGCGTTATCAGAAAACACAGCATTGATTTTCACTTCTACACAGACGATACACAACTTTACATTTCTGTGTCACCAGAGGATTTTAGTTCCACGATTAATCATTAGAATGTATTAATTATTTAAATACTTGGATGCCTCACAACTTCCTCCAGCTAAATCAAGACAGGACCGGATACAAAGAGACTCATCCATGGTTTAATTACAAGCAGGCTTGACTACTGTAATGCTCCCCTGTCTGGTCTGCCCAGAAAGCCATTGGTCAACTGAAAAACATACAGAATGTTGCAGCACGGGTAATGACCAAGACCAGACGGAGAGAACACATTACACCGATTTTTAAAGTCTCTGCACTGGCTGCCTGTGAGTTTTAGAATTCATTTTAAGATTCTTCTATTGGTTTTTAAATCAATCCGCAATTGTGCACCCCAATACATGTCAGACATGCTTTTAAGTTATGCATGAAGTAAATCCCTCAGGTCCTCTGGCACTGGCCTTTTAACTATCCCAAAGCCTAGGATCAAGAGGCATGGAGAGACAGCCTTAAGTTATTATGCCCCCAGCGTCTGGAATAGCCTGCCAGAGAACCTGAGGGGGGCCAAAACTATAGACAGCCATAAAACACATTTTTGCTTTTCTTTTCCTTAGGGTGCTGTTTAGTAGTTCAGTTTGTGTCATTTTTTTAGCTTATGTGTAGTATAGTAAAGTAGTAAAGTGTAGTAAATATTTAAGCTTTTATTTTCATTGTTTTGTATTAGTTTTTTCCTGTAAAGCATATTGCTTTGCATACCATGTCTGAAATGTGCTGTAAAAAAATAAAGCTTGATTTGATTTGTGAATTACTTCTATTCATGGTCTGTGTTCCTCAGGATGATAGATTTCGCAGGACTAATGAACTCCGAACGACGGCCTCTCAGACCTCACTCTTTCAGGCATACACACACGGGCATGTGCATGCACTCCTTCTGCTTAGTGTGAGTGTGATCCATGAACTGAGAGACAGCAGGTAGGTGTGACGGCTGCTGACATGCCTCCTCTCTCTTTTAGTCTCTCTCACTCTCTCATTGTCTCTCTCTCTGTGTCTTTGTCTCTCTCTCTCTGTTTCTCTCTCTCGGTCTCTCTCTCTCTCTCTCTTTGTATCTCTCTCAATTCAATTCAATTAAATTCAAGGGGCTTTATTGGCATGGGAAACGTGTTTACATTGCCAAAGCAAGTGAAATGGATAAACAAAGTGTTTTTCAGAGCCCCAGGACCAGCTTGCTTAGGGAACTTTTCTCCAGGTTCATCTCTCTGTAGGTGATGGCTCTGTTTAGGAATCGCTTCCTTTTAGGTGGTTGTAGAATCTCTCTCTCTCTCTTTCTAGCTCAATTTCTCTGTCTTTCTCTCTCAGTCTTTCTTGCTTGTGTTCTATCTCTTCATGTCTCGCTTTCTATTGTTCCCAACTTCTCTCACTCTCTCTCCTCACAGTAGGAACTAATATGCATTACATATAATTGATTATTGCTCTGGGAATTATTACAGCATTAATATTACACTAAATATATACATTGTTAATTTCCTTTTCACAAAAAAAAAGTTTACTTAGATTTTGGGCTGAAAAGAATAATCTTACAAATAAATGTACATGTTTTACATTTCCCATTTCACTACGTACCTCATAGCTTAGTACCAGTCCAGACATTAACAAGACCAATTTTCATATTTCACCATATTGAAGTTCAGAGTGTGGACTACAGCCTCTTAATTAGATCACTCTTTTGGTTTTGAGAAATATCCTGCACAGCAGGACATGCTAACTTGTAGTGTATTCAAGGTTAAAAAAGACTTCTAAAGTTTGTACAGTGCCTTGCGAAAGTATCCACCCCATTGAAATGTTTCCTATTTTGATGCCTTACAACCTGGAATTAAAATAGATTTTTAGGGGGTTTGTATCATTTGATTTACACAACATGCCTACCACTTTGAAGATTCAAAATATGTGTCATTGTAAAACAAACAAGAAATAAGACAAAAAAACGGAAAACTTGAACGTGCATAACTATTCACCCGCCCGAAGTCAATACTTTGTAGAGCCACCATTTGCAGCAATTACAGCTGCAAGTCTCTTGGGATATGTCTCTCTAAGCTTGGCACATCTAGCCACTGGGATTTTTGCCCATTCTTCAAGGCAAAACTCCTCCAGCTCCTTCAAGCTGGATGTGTTCCTGCTGGTGTACAACAATCTTTAAGTCACACCACAGATTCTCAATTGGATTGAGGTCTGGGCTTTGACTAGGCCATTCCAAGACATTTAAAGGTTTCCCCTTAAACCACTCAAGTGTTGCTTTAGCAGTATGCTTAGGGTCATTGTCCTGCTGGAAGGTGAACCTTCGTCCCTGTCTCAAATCTCCCTGTATTTCCCTGTATTTATTTCCTTGTATTTAGCGCCATCCATCATTCCTTCAATTCTGACCAGTTTCCCAGTCCCTGCTGATGAAAAACATCCCCACAACATGATGCAGCCACCACCATGCTTCACTTTGCAGCTCCTTCAAGGTTATCTTTGATCTCTTTGTTGCCTCTCTGATTAATGCCCTCCTTGCCTGGTCTGTGAGTTTTGGTGGGCCTCTCCTGGCAGGTTTGTTGTGGTGCCATATTCTTTAAATTGTTTAATAATGGATTTAATGGTGCTCCGTGGGATGTTCAAAGTTTCTGATATTTTTTTTATAACCCAACCCTGATCTGTACTTCTCCACAACTTTGTCCCTGACCTGTTTGGAGAGCTCCTTGGTCTTCATGGTGCCGCTTGTTTGGTGGTGCCCCTTGCTTAGTGGTGTTGCAGACTATGGGGCCTTTCAGAACAGGTGTTTATATACTGAGATCATGTGACAGATCATGTGACACTTAGATTGCACACAGGTGGACTTTATTTCATTAATTATGTGACTTCTGAAGGTAATTGGTTGCACCAGATCTTAATTAGGGGCTGAATACATATGCACGCACCACTTTTCCGTTTATTGATTTTTTTTTTCATTTCACTTCACCAAATTGGGACTATTTTGTGTATGTCCATTACATAACATCCAAATAAACATCCCTTTAAATTACAGGTTGTAATGCAACAAAATAGGGAAAACAGCAAGGGGGTGAATCATTTTGCAAGGCACTGTAATTTCCACTTTAACATGTCAGTCGCTACAAAAAATGCCCATTAATTATAATCCACATAACAATTCATATTTCCTGTTGCTGCAGGATTATTTTCCCGCTGTGGCAAACTGGCTCAAATTATGATCCTACATTTGTATTCACAGATTGCCCCTGACAGCCATAAAGACCCATTCCATCATTTACACATAAACACATGAAGTCGCTGTTCATGATGTTGTATTTATGGGTAGATGCCTGGAGAAGCCATAACTCTTCGCCCTTTGATAACTCTGTGACATGTCATAAGGCTTTATTAGTCTGTATAGTGTTACATAGTGTCATGCTTGCCCCCGCGCCCCCTCTCTGGCGCGCAAGGTCACCAGGCCGCTTATCATTACGCACACTTGTCACCCTCGTTACGCGCATCAGCTCTCATCAGACTAACCTGGACTCTATCACGTTATTAATTACCTCCCCTATATCTGTCACTTCCTCAGTTTCTTTCCCGAGTCAGCATTAATGTCGTTATGTGTCCCCTGTCCAGACGCTGTTCGTGTTTTGTTTCCTGTCGGTTTATTCATTAAATATTCACTCCCTGCACTTGCTTCTCATCTCTCAGTGTCTGTCCTTGCAGAATGCTGACTCCACAATTTGAAGCATTAGGGAGTTTTTTGTTTTTGTTGGCGACATCGGGCCCGGGTGCCACTGCCGAAGCAACCGGGGATGCCTCAACTGGCTCGTCAGGCTCCCATGCCTCAGGTGTCTCGAACAGTCTTCCACGCCATGCCTCAGGAGGCTCGTCAGGCTCCCATGCCTCAGGTGTCTCGAACAGTCTTCCATGCCGTGCCTCAGGCGGCTCGTCAGGCTCCCAAGCCTCAGGTGTCTCGAACAGTCTTCCACGCCGTGCCTCAGGCGGCTCGTCAGGCTCCCATGCCTCAGGTGTCTCGAACAGTCTTCCACGCCGTGCCTCAGACGGCTCGTCAGGCTCCCAAGCCTCAGGTGTCTCGAACAGTCTTCCACGCCGTGCCTCAGGCGGCTCGTCAGGCTCCCAAGCCTCAGGTGTCTCGAACAGTCTTCCACGCCGTGCCTCAGGCGGCTCGTCAGGCTCCCATGCCTCAGGTGTCTCGAACAGTCTTCCACGCCGTGCCTCAGACGGCTCGTCAGGCTCCCATGCCTCAGGTGTCTCAAACAGTCTTCCACGCCGTGCCTCAGACGGCTCGTCAGGCTCCCATGCCTCAGGTGTCTCGAACAGTCTTCCACGCCGTGCCTCAGCTGGCTCGTCAGGCTCCCATGCCTCAGGTGTCTCGAGAGGCTCACAAGCCTCAGTTGGCTCGAACAGTCTTCCACGCCGTGCCTCAGCTGGCTCGTCAGGCTCCCATGCCTCAGGCGGCTCGTCAGGCTCCCATGCCTCAGGTGTCTCGAACAGTCTTCCACGCAGTGCCTCAGGCGGCTCGTCAGGCTCCCATGCCTCAGGTGTCTCGAACAGTCTTCCACGCCGTGCCTCAGCTGGCTCGTCAGGCTCCCATGCCTCAGGTGTCTCGAACAGTCTTCCACGCCGTGCCTCAGGTGTCTCGAACAGTCTTCCACGTCGTGCCGCAGGTGTCTCGAGAGGCTCCCATGCCTCAGGTGTCTCGAACAGTCTTCCACGCCATGCCTCAGGTGGCTCGTCAGGCTCCCATGCCTCAGGTGTCTCGAACAGTCTTCCACGCCGTGCCTCAGCTGGCTCGTCAGGCTCCCATGCCTCAGGTGTCTCGAACAGTCTTCCACGCCGTGCCTCAGGTGTCTCGAACAGTCTTCCACGCCGTGCCTCATCTGGCTCGTCAGGCTCCCATGCCTCAGGTGTCTCGAGAGGCTCACAAGCCTCAGTTGGCTCAAACAGTCTTCCACGCCGTGCCTCAGGTGGCTCGTCAGGCTCCCATGCCTCAGGTGTCTCGAACAGTCTTCCACGCCGTGCCTCAGGTGTCTCGAACAGTCTTCCACGCTGTGCCTCAGCTGGCTCGTCAGGCTCCCATGCCTCAGGTGTCTCGAGAGGCTCACATTCCTCAGTTGGCTCAAACAGTCTTCCACGCCGTGCCTCAGGCGGCTCGTCAGGCTCCCAAGCCTTGGCCGGCCCGTCAAGATCGCCCAGGTAGGACGCCAGGTGGCGCCCCTAGAGGGGGGGGGGGGTACTGTCACGCCTGCTCCCGCTCCCAATCTCTGTTCACAAAACACACACATTCACAAAACACACAATTGCATAATCTACAGATAACAGATCTTTGCCCTTTTGACGGAGAGTGATGAAGACAGAGGTGAATGGATAAAAGATTAACGGAGACGATGAAAGAGGAGAGTAGAGTTTACAGGTTTAATGAGTTGTACCTCTCTTTAACCAGTTCTTTACCTCCTTCAACCATCGTTACCGCCAGTGTGTATTTATTCTCTTTTTATTATGTTTCTAGTTTTCTCTCTGTATTGTTGGGAAGGGCCCATCATTTCACTGTTAGTTTACACCTGCTGTTTGAAAAGCGTGTGACAAATAATACATTATTTCATTTATGATTTGACCTTCCAAGTGCTCCTCTCCCTGACCTCTGAACCCTGGCTGAACTCCTAGCATGTCCTGGGGCTGAGCTTTACTTCACGCCCGGTGGCCTGGGTCTAGCCCAACAAACACTCCCTCTCCCCAGCCCTGACCTGACCCCAGCACGGTGTGTGTGTTGACAGCCCTGACCCTCAGCCCTCACCTCTTCAACTCTCAAAATGCAGGGTCAAAACTATCACACCTGGCTCTCAGGAGAGAGAAAGAGTGAAAGAGAGAGAGAGATTAAGGAGAGAGAGTGGTGTGTGTGGTGTGTGTGCATGTGAGTGTGTGTGTGTGTGTGCGTGTGAGTGTGTGTGTGTGTGTGTGTGTGTGTGTGTGTGTGTTTGTGTGTGTGTGTGTGTGTGTGTGTGTGTGTGTGTGTGTGTGTGTGTGTGTGTGTGTGTGTGTGTGTGTGTGTGTGTGTGTGTGCCATACCTCCACTCTGAATGACTGAACAGTGACTCTTTGACTACCAGTCTGACTCCAGTCATACCTACTGCTGTCCCAGTGTCCCCATTCAGCTAATTTATGGCCTTCCCACATCACCACAGTCCCTCAGAACCCCAACCCTCAACTTCACAGCCCCTCAGACCCCCAACACAGACCCAAAGCCCTCAGACCCTCAACCCTCACCCTCAGCCCCAAAGCCCCTCAGACCACCAACCCTCAACCTCACAGCCCCTCAGACACCCAACCCTCAACCTCACAGCCCCTCAGACCCCCAACCCTCAGCCCTCAGCACCAAAACCCCTCAGACCCCCAACCCTCACCCCCAAAGCCCCTCAGACCCCCAACCCTCAACCCTACAGCCCCTCAGACCCCCAACCCTCAGCACTAAAACTCCTCAGACCCCCAAACCTCAACCTCAGTTCCAGAGCCCCTCAGACACCCATCCCTCAAACCCACAGCCCCTCAGACCACCAACCCTCATTCCTCAGCACCACAACCCCTCAGACCACCAACCCTCATTCCTCAGCACCACAACCCCTCAGACCACCAACCCTCATTCCTCAGCACCACAACCCCTCAGACCCTCATCCCTCAGCATGACAGCACTACAGCACTACAGCCCCTCAGAACCCCAACCCTCATCCCTCAGCATCACAGGCCCTCAGACCCCAACCCTCAACCATCAGTACCACAGCCACACTGCCATGGCTACCTTCTGAACTCTACAGGAATACAGCACACACACATATGGGAGTACTCACATTTATTTCCATTCGGCGATATGATTATGTTAAAACCTGTCTTTTGTGCATCTGTGCTCTGGCAACCACCAATGCCACCCAATTCTCATATCCCCTGCACCACAATCCCAGAGCGGCCACATTCCAACAGGAACGCAAGACACTCCACACACCACCTACACACCTCGCTCTCAAACAGGATTAACCCTTCCTCTGCCAAGCTGCCACATCCTCTGTTGGGCCTTGAAAGGGCTTAATGTGGGAATCCATTACCACACTGATGCTCTTTTATGTGGACACACACATGCACGTGATGCATACGATGCACACACACACATATATACACACAGAAACACACACACACGCACGCACGCACACACACACACACACACACAAACTACAATAAAATAGACATACTTTACTATACTTCTTTAATCTTATTTGAATGTGGAAAGATGGGATGTAAGACACAGTCTGCTCCTGTGTTCATGTGTCAGTGTAGTGGTTTGAATGGACTATTACTCTTAAAATATTTTTCATACACAATCTTCACAGATAAGCTTTACATACAATCTGCTGTTGTGGCACAATTTTAACTCTCTCTCTCTCTCTCTCTCTCTCTCTCTCTCTCTCTCTCTCTCTCTCTCTCTCTCTCTCTCTCTCTCTCTCTCTCTCTCTCTCTCTCTCTCAGCAGCCACAGGCCACACGCCTGAAACGAGGTGAAGAAAGATGGAGTGAGAAAGAAAATAAGTAAGATGTCATCTTTAATGTCAAATGCCAAAAGTGATCTTTGGTTATTCTCTCCTTTCATCCCTTCTCTTTCCTAATCAGTGGAGTAACATTAGACCTGTCGCTGCAAGCAACGTTCTGTCAGTGTGAGTTTACTGAGCTGACTGAAATGGAGTATCCCCTGGTCACGACAGAGAGAGGATGGAGGGAGAAGAGGGAGTAAGATAGAGAAAGAATGTCAGAGTCTGTCTCATTCCTAAAGAGTACGAGAGAGTATGAGAGTGTGGCATAAGATTGTAAAATAAACAGGTTGGCCCTCTACCCAAACCCTCCCCAACACGTTTGAAGAATTACCCTAATTTCTGCTAGCTGGATACCCCAGGCCTTTCACTCTGACTGTGTTTGGCACATCCACCCCCACACTCCCTCTCTGTCTAAATGTTATCACTGTGCAATTCTAAGCACTTTCTACTTTTGTTGGTTCCATTTATTTTACCTTACACATCTTTTTTTCTATTTTCTCTCTTTTTTTCTCTCTCCATGTCTTTTTCCCTCTCTCGCTATCCCTCTTTCTCCTCCTTGTCTCCCTCTCTCTCTGTCCCTCCATCTCTCTCTGTTTTTCCTTCCGTCTCTTTTCGACTGGTGGCTAGGCAGCTGGTTCCAGGCCCATATTCAATCAGCACGAGGCTAAACTCTCCATCGGTGATGGGACTTTTGATGACGAAGGCATCCATGGGCTCTCTCCTCACTTCCCTGTGCCAAATACCATAACTCCTCTTTCTTTACCCTGCTCACTTGTATCATTTCACAATTTTTCAATGTCAGGACCGACCCTTTCTAATAATTTTTATTGAATTTCCTGATGGACCCAACCGCAGGGATCATTTCTTCCATCCCTCTTTTCTTCCTTCACTGTATTCTCTCCCTCACACGTTTTAACTCTCTCCTTTTCTTTCTGTCTTTACATCTATCTATTGTACAGACACCCATCCCCTCCATTGTCCTTGATTTTAATCTTTCTTTATTGTGCCAGTATATCTCTTTCTCTATTTCACCAACATTCTTGGTCAAGACTGGGAGAGACAGCAGGTCATCTCTGTAGAGGCACTTTCTGAACCCCAAGGTCTCTTTTAACTGAAGTAATACACACCAATATACAATATGTCAAGATCACCGTCCAATCATATTAGAAATAGTAGTCTGTAATACTACTAGTAGACTTTAATACTATCATGTCTTGCTCTGACGTTTATTTTTAATGGTCCTTGCCACTGATGTGGCCATCTGTCTTGTAGATGTAAAAGCAGTACTTCTTAACCACTTGTTTTTGCAATCCCTCCTCTGCTGTCATAACTCATCTATAGAATCGTCTCCTTGTCACTTTTACAGCATTAAAACATCTCAGAGTTTACTAAATGGAATGAGAAAGTGGAATCAAAAACCCCTTTACTTCTCCCTGAGCCTCTCAGAGTTCACAGGAGTTAATGTGTTTTGGCAGTAGCAGATGCCTCGCTCTCTCTCTCCTCTCAGATGTGTGTGAAAGAAAAGAATGTCACCCAAGTCTAATCAAATCACTGGCATTATAACATACGTCAAGCTTTCACTTCCAATATCAACCTCTCTGTTGTGATGGTTTCTATGTTTCTCTCTCTCTCTCTCTTTCTCTCTCTCTCTCGTTCTAGCTTTCCTATGTCTCTCTCTATCCCCCCTCTCTCTTTCGCTCTCTCTCTTGATCAGACAGTTTTCTTGTGACAAAATGTAGATAACATCTCGTGGAGTGGGTGTAGGGGAGGGAATGTTCTTTAATAACAGGTTGTGGATCATATGGTTGAAGTGAGTGTCTGCTGATGTTTGTGTGTGGGTGTGTCAGCACTGGCCCTCTTGTGACCTCTTAATTACACATCACATGTGTGATCTTATTGGTGTCTGCTGTCTGAACCCTGTCATGTGCTCTCTTTGCCAATCTGTCACATTTAATCTGGTCGGAAAGGAAACAGTAAAAGGAGAGAGGCCTCCAGTGCTCCAGGAACGCTTGGGGTTGGAAGAAGAAAAAATAAAGAGAGACAAGAGAGACAGAAGAAACAAAGGGAAAGGAAAAGCAGGAGAAAATCACAACGGCGTTCCATTTCAGCGCCGTGAACGGCGTCGATGATTTGCTGAGGGGGATGAAGGAAGAGAGAGAAAGGAGGGCGTGAGATGAGAGAACAATAAGCCTGTTGTTCTTTAATCGGTGGTGAATCATCTGTCTCTCCCTCTGTCAGGTGTTGCTGAGAAGAGAGAGAAATAAAGAGAGAGAGGGAGAAAGAGAAAGAGAGAGATTGAAAGATCAAGCTGTGTTGCTCATAATATCACACACTAACCAGCTAGCACATTCTGAGAACCATATGTTTGTTAGAGCTTGGTGAGAGCATGGTAGTCCTATAGTTATTTTGCATCCAACCTTCCCACAATGTTCTGGGAATGGTGCAGGATAGTTGCTTGGCTTTGGAACATTCTTGGAACATTTAAGGAAAGTGAAAAGAACACTTTATTTTCTTGGTAATTCATTACTTTAAAAAAAAATGTTTCCTAAAACTTGAACATGGTTACATTTATTTCAAATGTTGTAATGGCTTGGAACATTCTTCAACTGGTTTGACATTGGGAATGTTCTCAAATAGTTCAGAGAAACAGCGTTCTTCTGTGGGAATTTCAGTACCTCAGCATAACGCTTCCTACTGGTTTGCTCAAGGTTGTATTTACAGTCATGTTATAAAATTGTTCCCAAAATAGTTAAGAAACAATGTTCTTCTGTAGGAATTTCAGTACTTCGACAAAACGTTATATACAGGTTTCCTCATCTTTCTATTCAAAGTCATGTTTTTAAATTGTTATGGGAAAGTTAAGAAACATCATTCTTCTGTGGGAATTTCAGTACTTCAGCATAACATTTCCTGCAGGTTTCCTCATGGTTCAATTTAAAGTAATGTTCTCAAATTGTTCAGAGAACGTTAAGAAAACTTTCCATACAAAAACACAAGAAAACTTTACATTTTTGAGAATGTTCTACAAATATTATTTAAGAACATATGTGAAGGGTGTAGATTGCCTCTGCGTTGTGTTTTTATTGCCTTACATATGAACAAATGATCAGGGTTGGTGAGAATATTTTATTCTCTGATTATGCCAGGAAAAACTTCCATAAACAAATGCTGTTCTGCCCTTATACGCCAAACTCCTCTCTTCCACAAGGGTATAGTAGACAGGGCCAATAATAATAATGTTTTTTCACATAACAGTGTAATGCAAATGCAATGTACTAGCCAACTTTTTCAATGACAGCCAGGCGTTTTGTACAGTGACATGATATAACATATATACAGCTAACAGTCAGTAAAATATCGTCAAAATATGTTAACAAAAACATTTTTTTTTTTAAACCTTTATTTAACTAGGCAAGTCAGTTAAGAACAAATTCTTATTTTTAATGACCGCCTAGGAACAGTGGGTTAACTGCCTTGTTCAGAGGCAGAAAGACAGATTTTTACCTTGTCAGCTCAGGGATTTGATCTTGCAACCTTTCAGTTACTAGTCCAACACTCTAACCACTAGGCAGTGCCTCCTGGAACTCCTCCAGGAATCTCTCCAGCAGCCTAAGAGACGTTACCCCTTCCGGGGTTTTCCACCCCTCCTCTCCCAGCAGTCTCAGGTCACCCAGCCTTTGTAAACCCCCTGACATCAGTTGCCTCTGCAGGGTGGCCGACTGAACCGATCTCAAAGGGATGGCTGGGTTGTGGAAGATAGGCTCCTCCCACACCCATAGCCCAGGCTCCACACCCCCTTCTCATATGGGCCTTAGCAACTGCCAGGCCCTCAGCATTGCAGAGTAAAAATCTGAGAGACCTGCTGTACTCCTCTCCAGCTTCATGAGGAACAGCTGCCGGTCCAACCCTAATCCGCCAGCTCTCCTCAGCAGAGCGCATGCTGGCTCCCTCCAGCCAACATCAGCATGGTACAGCAGTCTCGGCACCGCCTTTAGCCTGAAAGCAGCCATCCTGCTCTCCAGTTCCACCAGGCCCTGTCATCCTTCGTGAACGGTCATGTACAACACTGCTGCCTTCAGCCAGTGATGGCCCGACCAGAAGAAGTCCACCAGCTTGCGTTGCAGGTCTGCGAGCAGACCGGCGGGGGGATTGAGGACAGCCAGTTCATGCCACAGGGAAGATGCCACCAGGTTGTTAATTATCAGCACCCTCCCTCCATATGACACTTGGGACAGGAGCCACCTTCACCTGGCCAGTCTTGACACCACTGCCTGTGACAGCCCCTCCCAATTCTTTCTTACCCACTTTTCCGAGCCCAGGTACAACCCCAACACTTTAAGCCCTTCACAACCCCACTGCAAACTCCCTGGAAGCAGAGGAGGAGCCCTATCCCCCCATGCCCCACATAACAGAGCTTTGCTCTTGCCCCAGTTTACCTTAGCTGATGAAGCTCCCTCGTACACCTTCAGACTGGTCTCTAGTGCCTGCATATCCTGATCATCCCTGGCCATCACAGAAACATCATCTGCATATGCTGACACAGCTATGCCTGTCACCACATCCATTCCTGTTCAGCACACTCCCTGCAGTCTCCTGCATAGCAGTCCTAAAAAGGCTCAATGGCTAGTGTGTATAACTGCCCCGATAGAGGGCATCCTTGTCTAATGCCCCGCCTCACCCAGATTGGCCTACTGAGCCCCCCTCCCACCTTGACCATACATGACACCCCCATCTTCACACAGGTCAAAAAATGTCCAGAACCCAAACATCACATTAAACAGATACTCATGGTCCACTCTATCAAAAGCCTTATCTTGAGCTAAAGAGACCAGTCCAAAGTTCACATTAGAACCTCTCGACAAGTCCAACATGTCCCTAATTAAGAGCAAGTTGTCCGTGATTGAGCGTTCCGGTACACAATATGTTTGGTCCTTATGTACTATCAAGTCCAAATGGGACTTCAGTCTGTTAGAGAGGACTTTGGCAAATATCTTGTAGTCTGCACAGAGAAATGCCACAGGCCTCCAGTTCTTAAGTTCACACAAGTCCCCTTTTTTGGGCAGGAGAGTCAGAGCCGCCCGACGGCAACTCTCCTATCCCGACGCATTCACGCAACATGCAAAAGAAGTCCTGTCCAATTATTCCCCAGAATTTTTTATAAAACTCCACTGGGAGTCCATCGACCCCCGGTGCATGACCGGGGGACATCTGGATTAAGGCCTCTGCCAGTTCATGGGACAACAGAGGAATGTCCATGTCATCCCTCTGTGCCAGAGAGAGCTTAGGGAGTCCTGCGAACAAGACTTGAGCACACATAGGACCACACACTTCTGCCCTATACAATTCAGTATAAAACTCCACAGTCCGCTCCCGCATCTCACCCACCACAGAGGTCACCCTCCCATCAGACAGCCATAGACAATGCATACCCTTGGCTTTACCACTCTATCTTTCCAAACCAAAGAAGAAGGAGCTGGGAGCATCCATCTCCTTGAGCATGGAGAGCCTAGCTCTTACAAGTGCTCCCTTTGCTTTAACCTGGAGAAAACTGCCCAGGTCCCTATGTAATTCGGCTAAATTAGCCTGGAGGCCTACAATGCCTTGCCCCACCATCTCTACCTCTATCTCACTAATACAACGCTCTAGTTCCCCCAATACTCTCCTAGTCTCTGAGGATGAGAGAGCTGTGTACTGTTGACAGAAAAGCCGAATTTGGACTTCCCCCACATCCCACCATTGACTCAGAGACTCATACTCCTCTCTTCGCTGCCCCCACCTTTCCCAAAAGGTCTGGAGACCTGAGCAAAAAGTGTCATATTGTAAGAGCTTTACATTGAACTTCCAATAAGATGCCTGCCAGGGCCCTGGTGAAATAGACATCCAAGCCATAGTTATGTGAAGATCCGAAAACCCAACCGGGAGAATGGTAGCGCCCAGCAGCCTATTGCTCCGATTCTTAGACATGTAAAACCGATCAAGTCGGGTTGCACTCAGCCTAGCCCCAAAAACCTTCACCCATGTATACTGTCTTGTGTTTGGATGTTTAGTTCTCCAAACATCCACTAGGTCGAACTGATTAATGATGTCCCTTACCACTCCCACTGACAATGAATGAGGCTCTTCCCCATTTCTGTCTTTCGTAAAATCCATTGTACAGTTCCAGTCCCCTCCGACCACCAGCGTCTCCTCAGGCGTTACCTGTGAGAGTTCCTGTCTAAGACTCCCAAATAGAACCCCTCTTTCTCTCCCTGTGTTAGGTGAATACACATGTATAAAGACAAAACCCATGTTGTTCATTTCTGCTTTAACAACAAGCAGCCTACCTTTACACACCTCCTTTGAGGAGCAACGTTTTACAGACAGCCCCGGTGCAAAAAGGACTGCCACCCCTGCACTAAGATTTGTCCCATGGATCAACATACAGACAGCCCCGGTGCAAAAAGGACTGCCACTCCTGCACTAAGATTTGTCCCATGGATCAACACACAGACAGCCCCGGTGCAAAAAGGACTGCCACCCTGCACTAAGATTTGTCCCATGGATCAACATACAGACAGCCCCGGTGCAAAAAGGACTGCCACCCCTGCACTAAGATGGCTCAACACACAGACAGCCCCGGTGCAAAAAGGACTGCCACCCCTGCACTAAGATGGCTCAACACACAGACAGCCCCGGTGCAAAAAGGACTGCCACCCTGCACTATGATTTGTCCCATGGATCAACACACAGACAGCCCCGGTGCAAAAAGGACTGCCACCTCTGCACTAAGATGGCTCAACACACAGACAGCCCCGGTGCAAAAAGGACTGCCACCCCTGCACTAAGATTTGTCTTATGGATCAACACACAGACAGCCCCGGTGCAAAAAGGACTGCCACCCCTGCACTAAGATTTGTCTTATGGATCAACACACAGACAGCCCCGGTGCAAAAAGGACTGCCACTCCTGCACTAAGATTTGTCTCATGGATCAACACACAGACAGCCCCGGTGCAAAAAGGACTGCAACTCCTGCACTAAGATTTGTCTCATGGATCAACACACAGACAGCCCCGGTGCAAAAAGGACTGCCACCCCTGCACTAAGATTTGTCCCATGGCTCAACACACTTGCCCCTTTCCACCAGATCCCCCAATCGACTTCATTCACCACATCACTATGCATCTCCTGCAGAAACAACACCTGTACTTTTTTTGCATATTCACCCAACACACTCCTCTTTCCCGCATATCTGGCACCATTTATATTGAGCGAGCCTACCCGACGAGTCTCCATAAGAAGTGGGAGAAAAGCCAGCAAAGAAAGAGACCAATAACAAAGCTCAAAAAGCCCCAGCGTCAGAAAGAAAATATACATCTAAACAGTGTCTGAAGGTAAACCCACTTCCTCAACTCAAACCGTTTCCTGGGTGAGAGGACACCATGCCCCTCATTTTTCATAGCATGTTGTACTGATCTTACAAACTTTCTAGGATCAGAAAAAAAAACTCAAGATGAACTTTTCCCCCCTTAGTCTCACTTAGGAACCTTGTAAATTCACTCATTGTGTACTTAGACCCCTCTGCCTGACTGGCTGTCAGCTCTGGGCCCATTGAAGAGGAATAAAATAACTCATCATCCTCTTCCTCAGACTCACTTTCCTCCTCATCTCTATCTCCCACCCTGACCACCTGCCCTTTCCCTCGGGTCAGGGCATCACCCACAGCAACAGGCAAAATTTCCATGGTGCCTTTGTCCACACCCTTTTTCCTTTTCAGCTTGACACCCTCATCCTCCCCCCTAATCTCTTACACTTCCCCACTATACTCTCCTCATCCACTAAAATAACCTGACTAGACCTACCATCATCTACACCATCCTCCATAGCATGACTATGTCCAGAATCATATACACCACCCTCCATAGCATAACTAGGCCTGCCTAAGCTACCCCACCATCTCTAGCCTGACTATACCCAGCCTCCGCTACACCACCATCCACAGCCTGACTAGACCCAGCCTCATCTACACTACCTTCCCTGGCATGACTAGGCCCAGCTTCTGCTGTCTGCATCTCCTTACCCCCTGCACTTTGACCTTGATTTCCCCCACTGGCGCGTGTTCCCTCACCTTGTCTACAGGCTTTATGTGGGCACGCAAAGCTCTTATGCCCCAAATCCCCACACTCAAAACACCGTAGACTATCTGTGCTGGCAAACCCTGCATAGAGCCCCTCCCCGTGCCTCACTTTAAAATGCACATTTAGTTGGTGCTCACTGTTGTTCAGAAACATAAACACTTGCCTCTGGAACAAAACAACGTGCTTAACGGCATCTGCCTGAAAGCCTGCTGACAGTACACGAAAACCGCTAGCAAACTCACCAAAACGACTCAGCTCTTTCCTGATTTGGTCATCCGTAATAAACGGAGGCAAATTTGCAACTACCACTCTTGTCGAAGGGGTAGAGAGAGGTGAAATTGACACCAACACATCCCTTACAAATATTCCGCTAGCAATTAGCCTACCAACCAAATTAGCCCTTTTCATGAACACAACCACAGCTTTGTTCATTCTAGAAGCAGAATGTATAAATTCAGCTCCTACCTGTTCACCGACCATGAGCAGAACCTCCTCCACCTTAACTCCATTCTCAGGAACACACCCGAATCCATGCCGTATCGACAGCATCTCCTCCGCGCTAGGCTGAGAAGCCGTCGTGCACACCACACCTTCCAAACCCCAGGAAAGTTACTCTGTCCTCTTCTACCCTAACTTTGAAAAAACTGTGGATACCGCTAAAACAAATATTGCATTAACCCTCCACCATAGAAAATAGCATGTAAAGAAAATAATCAATAAAGTTAGTTAGGATAGAGCCCTCCACACCCTCCACACTGAGAGAGAGAGATTGTTTATTTCATTATTGTTTATTTCACTTTTGTATATTATCTACCTCACTTGCTTTGGCAATGTGAACACGTTTCCAATGCCAATAAAGTCCCTTGAATTGAATTGAATTGAATTGAAGAGAGAGAGAGAGAGAGAGAGAGAGAGAGAGAGAGAGAGAGAGAGAGAGAGAGAGAGAGAGAGAGAGAGAGAAGTTAAGGACTCAGGTCCCCCGTCAGTCTGTTTGTCTATCTGCCTGTGTTATTGAGTGCTCTGGCAGCTCACATTAGAACATTCATGTTGTTGACAGGCTCAATTTGACCTTTGTCAGAGAGTACCCTCCCTCCCACATCTGTTTACTTTCGCTCCCCCACCTGCCCGCTATTTTCCTATCCCTCCCTCACTCTCTTTCTCTCTCTCTTCTCTTTTTCCCTCTCTCATACAGCTGAAGGTATTCAACTACACATTGAATAATCATCACAACCAGCCAATTGTGTATTACGACATCAGAACAGTGGAAGTGACTGAGAACAGTGGAAGTGACTGAGAACAGTGGAAGAGACAGAACAGTGGAAGTGACTGAGAACAGTGGAAGAGACTGAGAACAGTGGAAGAGACAGAACAGTGGAAGTGACTGAGAACAGTGGAAGTGACTGAGAACAGTGGAAGTGACTGAGAACAGTGGAAGTGACTGAGAACAGTGGAAGTGACTGACTGAGAACAGTGGAAGAGACTGAGAACAGTGGAAGTGACTTAGAACAGTAGAAGAGACTGAGAACAGTGGAAGAGACTGAGAACAGTGGAAGAGACTGAGAACAGAGGAAGAGACTGAGAACAGTGGAAGTGACAGAACAGTGGAAGTGACTGAGAACAGTGGAAGTGACTGAGAACAGTGGAAGAGACAGAACAGTGGAAGTGACTGAGAACAGTGGAAGAGACTGAGAACAGTGGAAGAGACAGAACAGTGGAAGTGACTGAGAACAGTGGAAGTGACTGAGAACAGTGGAAGTGACTGAGAACAGTGGAAGTGACTGAGAACAGTGGAAGTGACTGACTGAGAACAGTGGAAGAGACTGAGAACAGTGGAAGTGACTTAGAACAGTAGAAGAGACTGAGAACAGTGGAAGAGACTGAGAACAGTGGAAGAGACTGAGAACAGAGGAAGAGACTGAGAACAGTGGAAGTGACAGAACAGTGGAAGTGACTGAGAACAGTGGAAGTGACTGAGAACAGTGGAAGAGACTGAGAACAGTGCAAGTGACTGAGAACAGTGGAAGTGACTGAGAACAGTGGAAGAGACTGAGAACAGTGGAAGTGACTGAGAACAGTGGAAGTGACTGAGAACAGTGGAAGAGACTGAGAACAGTGGAAGTGACTGACAACAGTGGAAGTGACTGAGAACAGTGGAAGTGACTGAGAACAGTGGAAGTGACTCAGAACAGTGGAAAAGACAGAACAGTGGAATAGACTGAGAACAGTGGAAGAGACTGAGAACAGTGGAAGAGACTGAGAACAGTGGAAGAGACTGAGAACAGTAGAAGAGACAGAACAGTGGAAGTGACTGAGAACAGTGGAAGTGACTGAGAACAGTGGAAGTGACTGAGAACAGTGGAAGAGACAGAACAGTGGAAGTGACTGAGCACAGTGGAAGTGACTGAGAACAGTGGAAGAGACAGAACAGTGGAAGAGACTGAGAACAGTGGAAGTGACTGAGAACAGTGGAAGTGACTGAGAACAGTGGAAGTGACTGAGAACAGTGGAAGTGACTGAGAACATGGGTGTGGTGTAGTATGTTCCCCTACATACTGTATGTGCCAGGATGTACTGTACCTGGATCTACTATGTACTGTATATAGAGGCCTTTTATAGCCTGATGTCACTTGAAAGAACTATGTTGCCTTGACTGATTGGTTGGTTGTACAGTAAGTGTATGTACAGTACAGTAGAGTAACGTCTCCCCTCCCCTGGTCCGTGGATGTCCACAACTCAGCCTCATGTTGCCGAGGAGCAACTTCAAACAGGAGCGAGCGGAGGGGAAGGAGAGTAGGAGGGGAGGAGATGAAAAGAAGGGGAGAGGAGGGGGAAAAGGGAAGAGGGTAGGAGAATGGGGGGAGGAAGAGGTAGGAGGGAGTAAGAGAGGAAGGGGTAGGTGGAGAGGTAGGGCGAAAGAAAAAGCAGTTAGGAGGAGAGGAGAGGGACACACACATTAACACATGAGCTCCCGAGTGGTGAAGCGGTCTAAGGCACTGCATCTCAGTGCTAGAAGTGTCACTACAGACCCTGGTTCAATCCCAGGCTGTATCAGAACCGGCCATGATTAGGAGTCCAATAGGGCGGCGCACAATTGGCCCAGCGTCGTCCGGGTAGGCTGTCATTGTAAATAAGAATTTGTTCTTAACTGACTTGCCTAAATAAAGATTACATTAAAAAAAAGTTTTATCAAAGCTTGGTTCCCCTACTGTTACCACACGCTGGAACATCCCTATGCTGACAGCTGACAACCCTTCAGAAAAAACTGCCGGACCAGCAGCCCACTGACAGGCAGGCAGCCGGACCAGCAGCCCACTGATAGGCAGGCAGCCCGGACCAGCAGCCCACTGACAGGCAGGCAGCCGGACCAGCAGCCCACTGACAGGCAGGCAGCCGGACCAGCAGCCCACTGACAGGCAGGTAGCAGGACCAACAGCCCATTGACAGGCAGGCAGCCCGGACCAGCAGCCCACTGACAGGCAGGCAGCAGGACCAGCAGTCCACTGACAGGCAGGCAGCAGGACCAGCAGCCCATTGACAGGCAGGCAGCAGGACCAGCAGCCCATTGACAGGCAGGCAGCAGGACCAGCAGCCCATTGACAGGCAGGCAGCAGGACCAGCAGCCCATTGACTGCCATTGTATGGTCTTTCTCTGCTTTGGTTTAAGTACTGCCTGGTTAGTGGGGAGCAATGGGGCAGAGAGTGGGAGAGGAGGTGGGTAGAAGAAGTTGAAGAACCTTTCTGTAGAACATTTTATCTAAAAAACAGTCATTGTTCTCTCTCTATTTCTCTCCATCTCATGCTGTTTGGTGTTCGTCTGAGCACTGAAGTGAAGACTTTTATGAAAGACAAAAGTTTCAAAAGATTTTGAGGTAAATATTTGCTGTTAATCTCATTTGAGACAGATAAAACTCTTACCAAAACAGAAAAGTAAATGAAGTCAACATTGTAATCTTGAACTTAAAAGTATGAGTGTGTGTGTGTGTGCGCAGTGAAGGAGGGGAGTTTATCATTGGTTCTATAAATAGTGGTTGGTTGGGAAGTCCAGGCTCTTATCTCCATTTCTCCCTAGTGAATGAAAGGTGTGACTTCACACACGTTTCTCCCTCTCATCCCCTCCACTTCAAAGAGCCCTCACAGATGTGCTTTCCCCCGCTTACAATACCTCCTTTCAACCTACTGGCAGGTTCTCTTCTCTACTTTATTTTCATCTGTTAAACCCCCTCCCATCTTCTCCTCCCCCCAGTTACCCCCTGCCTCTCGTATCTTTTGTAAAGGCTGCGTCGAGTCATTGCCCTAGGGGAGGATTGAAAGAGAAATTGACATAGATAGAAGAAGAGAAAGACAGAGAGAAGCTCCAACTTCTAAAGAGCTTCATGCTGCCTCCCCTCCCCTGTCTCTTTCAGAAAACCACACTTGATCATCTACTGTATATGCTACTGTCCCTAGATCAACCCCAGGTGAAGACGACAGACAACCAGGGAAAAACCACACTGAGTTCATTTCAGTAGACACAGTAGTAATCCTGGCAGACCTTCTTGAGCCAGACAGTTGACAAGGCTAGAGTGACAGAATGACACAGACAGACACTCTCCGTAGATTTGGACATAAACCTCCTCCCAGTCGCCTCAGGCCTACTCAGTAAATCAGGGTATTATGGGTGTAGACTGAAGAATTTGACCTGGAGACATTACTGTGACACGCACATGTGCACAAGCACACACGCACACACACACACAACCGCCCCTACGTACGCACGCACGCCCGCACACACAAACACACACACACACACTCATCAAACTATCTGTTGTACTAGTCCGTCCTGTCAGACTTGATGAAAGCATGATGGACAGACTGGGAAGAGGAAAAGAAGGAGTAGAAGATTAGCGATGAAAGTTAAGTGACAAGAAAATTGCGTAGTATCTCCTTAGAGGAAGCATTGGGAAGACAAAACAATAATTATGCATTACCCCTTTACCCCTCATACCTGTCATAGCCTTTATGTGTGTGTGTTTGCGTGTGTATGTGTGTCTGTGTGCGTGTGTGCATGTATGTGTGCAAGTATGAGCGTGTTGGTATGTGTCTATTCTACCAACCGAGTCATTTCCTGAAACCTGCAGCCGTCTTGGGGCCATTCATCCCCTGATGCTCCTGTTTCTCTCCCACCCTGGTAGTCACAACTAGTTAATACTCTGTGTACTCTCCACAGAGCTGTCAGAACCAAAAGAAAAGGCAGTGAAGGAATTAAATAACGGAAAACAAAATCCTCTCTCTCACACATACACTGCACCCCTCCCTCCCTCCCTCCCTCCCTCCCTCCCTCCCTCCCTCCCTCCTTCCTATCATCATCTCTCTTCCTGCCAAAATCACTTCCACCAAATCATTTTTGATACGACATCACAGAGGCCCGCAAAGTGGAGATAATCCTTGACATTTTTATCAGTCAGCCCCCTTTTATTTAGTCTGATCTGCATGGCGTCGCACAGCGCTGCGCTGGCCTGTCTTGTTTGCTGATAAAATCTGCCAGCCAACGCAAGCCTTGGCGGATCACACATCAAAAAGGGCCCGCTCACCCCCTCGGGGCAATGAGGTGTCAAAATAATATTCCACTGTGTGCTCTGGGTGGCAGCCTCATTTAAAAACTTAATTTGATGGTTTCAAGGCCTCAACAGACGTAAGAAGACAGGAACTGTTCAGTATGTCTGGAATGATTGGATTTCATAAAAGCAGGCCCACATTGAGAAATATATACTGTATAGGTCTGAGCCTGTTCCATTTGTGTGTGTGTCAGTACATACCACACAGCTCATATCAGTGATGAGTAACTTACATTAGATAGATAGATAGATAGATAGATAGATAGATAGATAGATAGATAGATGTGACCGTAAGAAGATATACTGTACTGTCCATCTGTTTGTCCAGCGTTAGATCCACTGGGATCACCTCATGTTAAGAGGTCTTTTTAACACATTTTTAACTTCGCATTTTAGAGGCCCTAAACAACAATGAGGGAAACTACACTGATATTATCATACATGTTCAATGTTAATATCAGTCCTGCCATCCAACTCTTTAACAGCTCTTTGAATGAACTCTCTGACAACGCTCCACACATAGAGAAAGAGGGATGGAGGGAGCGTTTGATTTTCTCCTCTTCTCCCTTTTTGCGAAGCGTGTGGATTTGTGAAGAACGATGTGATTTATGTCTGGAAACTTTGATCTTATAAAAAGGTCTGAAGATTTACACAACAATAATTCTCCCTGGACCCAGCTTATACGGATGATGTGTCAAGTGGCAAGACGCCAGAACACATTTTAATAGACTGAAAACAAGGGAGGTGAGGGATGGGATGGAGGGGGGAGAGAGGCAGAGTAAGGGAGAGAGACAGAGAGAGACAGAGAGAGAGAATTGTCAAACTAACAAACCAAAACAAAGGCAAAGTCTTCTCAGTAAGACAAAGATAATGAGGTTCCAAAAAAGGTCCAGTTGCCATGACCACAAATACAAACTCCATCTAGACACCGTTGCCCTAGAGCACACAACAAAAAAATGATACATACCTCGGCCTAAATGTCAGCGCCACAGGTAACTTCCACAAAGCTGTGAACCATCTGAGAGACAAGGCAAGAAGGGTCTTCTATGTCATCAAAAGGAACATAAGAATTAAGAAAATGGGACAAACAACAAAATGAAGACTCTGCATGCAGAATTCTGTAAAAATATCCTCTCTGTACAACGTAAAACACCAAATAATGCATGCAGAGCAGAATTAGGCCGATACCCGCTAATTATCAAAATCCAGAAAAGAGATGTTAAATTCTACAACCACCTAAAAGGAAGTGATTGCCAAACCTACCATAACAAAGCCATCACCTACAGATACAGTGCCTTGCGAAAGTATTCGGCCCCCTTGAACTTTGCGACCTTTTGCCACATTTCAGGCTTCAAACATAAAGATATACAACTGTATTTTTTTGTGAAGAATCAACAACAAGTGGGACACAATCATGAAGTGGAACGACATTTAGTGGATATTTCAAACTTTTTTAACAAATCAAAAACTGAAAAATGGTGGGGGGGGGGGGGGGGGGGAAGAGAGAGAGACATTTCAGCAGCAGGTAAGAGGGAGAGAAAGTTATACAAACATATGAACTGGGTGTACATACAGCTTGCAGAATGTATAAAGAACATCTGAAGTGGCTCAGTTGGTTGACAGGAGAGTGATGGGGAAAAAACGTATTTAAATGTTGCGTTACAGATCATAACACCATAAATGTGATTTGTTGAGGAGGTAGCTAGCGGAGTGTCCTGGAATGAGGTTGCATACCTCGCATGCTGTTCCTGTCTCGCTATGTTGTTCCTGTCTCCCTATGTGTCTGTTGTTCAACCGAATGGTTTAAAAAAACACACTCAGCACAGCCATAGTTTCCATCATTCCCTGTCAGTCATAAATAAAAGCATCTGTAGCTTAAAGTCATAGAAACACAGAATGTACTGGATCATTTCGATATCTTAATTGATAGGATGATTCATGAAGCCTGATTTATCTGCACATACACAATAACAGCAGCCAACAAATTACAGTTTAATTCCCTATAAAACACAAACAATTTGCACTTTAACTAAAGATAGCAAGACGCACATATTGGTCTACAGATGTTTCCCCTACCCCAACAGGGACTGACTGCCTGTCCGGTTGGAATTCTCTCCTTCTGTTTCAGTGGAAAGTACGTCCCTAGCCAGGCCATGGTTTGGGTTTTAATAGCAGTAAGCCCAAACATGATACATTTACAGCCACAAGATAGACTTTCTGAATAGACACTTAACTTTTGCCAGAGCTATAATTTTTCTCTCTACCCCCTCTCTCTCGCTCTCTCTCACTCTCTCTCCTTCCTCTTATTTTCTCTCTCTTGCTTCTTCTATCTTTCTCCCTACCCTCTCTCTCCTCCCCTTCCTCCCTCTCTCTGTTGAGGCAGCTGGCAGTGTTCAGAGCAGGGTCTGACATGGTACTTTGAAATAGCAATCACTGGGTTTATAGTGCAGGGAGGACTCATAAATGTGTCGAGGGGAGAAATATATAATGCTATATTTCCCTTTTTTCTATTTAAAGACCTTGAGTTATGGCCTCAGAAATGTGTAACCATTAAAAGTGTTATGATGTATGCTCAGTTTGTTCTCAAAGCCATTCACACACACACACACACACACACACACACACACACACACACACACACACACACACACACACACACACACACACACACACGCACACACACACACTCACACACACACAAACACACACACTGTGCATGTCAGTTCCCATGCCATTGGTAACTTCTGACTCCCCAGCCCAGTAACCTCTTGGCTCAGCTACAGAGGAGAGATTTGCTCTTTCAACTACATAATAACAACTCTAACCTTTCTACCAGATGTGGTCAGAGAGAGTTTCCATGCACTTGTTATGAGTTATCATTTCTCCTGCCAATAAGATGAGTTATGGAGACTAACCAGGTAAATAAATTAGTTATCAAGTGATCAATATGAAGGGTTATTAAGACTTAAGAAGTAAAGAAATGAGTTATCAATCCTTCTGCCAATATGATGAGTTATGGAAACTTACCAGGCAAAAGAGATCAGTGAGGAAACCTTACAAAAAAAAGGATGAGAAAAATACTGGGAAAGAAAGTGAGAGGGGAGAGAAAGAGAGAGAGAGAGAGAGAGAGAGAGGGAGAGAGAGAGGCATTCTTAGGGATTTTGTAAGTCTGATTTTAAAAAGAATTCTGACATAATCTATTCCTCTCAAGTGCTGCTTTCAATGTTCAGAGATAGAGCCAAAGAGAGACAGAGAGAGAGCGAAAAAGAGGACTCCACCCGGCACAGCCAGAAGAGGACTGGCCACCCCACATAGCCTGGTTCCTCTCTAGGTTTCTTCCTAGGTTTTGGCCTTTCTAGGGAGTTTTTCCCAGCCACCGTGCTTCTACACCTGCATTGCTTGCTGTTTGGGGTTTTAGGCTGCGTTTCTGTACAGCACTTTGAGATATCAGCTGATGTACGAAGGGCTATATAAATACATTTGATTTGATTTGATTTGAAGAGACAGATCGAGAGAGAGAGACAAAGAGAGAGAGACACACACCGAGCGGAAGAGAGAGAGAGAAACTGTTGTAGTTCAGCAGAAAGTGAGGTCTGTGCAGGGTGAGGATATTTCATGAGGTGTCAGCTTGGTGTGCAGGACGAAGAATAATGTTCAACATGACACAGTAATGCTTGTTCAGGTGATAAACGGTTTATCCCTTGCTTTCTAGGGCATCTATAATCATATTCCTGGGGTTGGTGGAAGGCTTGTGTGAAATATGAGGCTTCGTCAGGGAAATAGACCCTCAGTACAATCTAACTGATTAACTGGAGTACTATGTCACTGCAGATTACAGTACTTTGTCACCTCAAACTAGAGTACCATGTCACCTCACACTAGAGTACTATGTCACCACTGACTAGAGTACTATGTCACTGCAGATTACAGTACTATGTCACCTCAAACTAGAGTACCATGTCACCACTGACTAGAATACTATGTCACTGCAGATTACAGTACTATGTCACCTCAAACTAGAGTACCATGTTACCTCACACTAGAGTACTATGTCACCACTGACTAGAGTACTATGTCACTGCAGATTACAGTACTATGTCACCTCAAACTAGAGTACCATGTCACCTCACACTAGAGTACTATGTCACCACTGACTAGAGTACTATGTCACTACAGATTACAGTACTATGTCACCACAGACTAGAGTACTATGTCACTGCAGATTACAGTACTATGTCACCACAGACTAGAGTACTACGTCATCTCACACTAGAGTACTATGTCACCACTGACTAGAATACTATGTCACTGCAGATTACAGTGCTATGTCACCGCTGACTAGAATATTATGTCAACGCAGACTAGAGTACTATGTCACCTCAAACTATCACTGCAGATTACAGTACTATGTCACCACAGACTAGAGTACTATGTCACCACACACTAGAATCTGGACCTGGATGTAGACATTAGGTTATGTTGAGGTTAGGGTTGAACCTGGATGTGGACATGATGGTAGGGTTAGGGTTGAGGTTAGGGTTGAACCTGGATGTGGACATGAAGGTAGGGTTATCGTTGAGGTTAGGGTTGAACCTGGATGTGGACATGAAGTTGTGTTTAGGGTTAGGCTTGAACCTGGATGTGGACATGAAGTTGTGTTTAGGGTTAGGCTTGAACCTGGATGTGGACATGAAGTTGTGTTTAGGGTTAGGCTTGAACCTGGATGTGGACATGAAGTTGTGTTTAGGGTTAGGCTTGAACCTGGATGTGGACATGAAGCTAGGCTTAGGGTTAGTGTTAAACCAAGATGTGGACATGAAGCTAGGGTTAGTGTTAGTGTTAAACCAGAATGTGGACATGAAGCTAGGCTTAGGGTTAGTGTTAAACCAGGATGTGGACATGAAGCTAGGGTTAGTGTTGAACCTGGGTGTGAACATAAAGCTAGGGTTAGGGTTAGTGTTGAACCTGGGTGTGGACATAAAGCTAGGGTTAGTGTTGAACCTGGGTGTGGACATAAAGCTAGGGTTAGTGTTGAACCTGGGTGTGGACATAAAGCTAGGGTTAGTGTTGAACCTGGGTGTGAACATAAAGCTACGGTTAGTGTTGAACCTGGGTGTGAACATAAAGCTAGGGTTAGTGTTGAACCTGGGTGTGAACATAAAGCTAGGGTTAGTGTTGAATCTGGGTGTGAACATAAAGCTAGGGTTAGTGTTGAACCTGGGTGTGAACATAAAGCTAGGGTTAGTGTTGAACCTGGGTGTGAACATAAAGCTAGGGTTAGTGTTGAACCTGGGTGTGAACATAAAGCTAGGGTTAGTGTTGAACCTGGGTGTGAACATAAAGCTAGGGTTAGTGTTAAACCTGGGTGTGAACATAAAGCTAGGGTTAGTGTTGAACCTGGGTGTGAACATAAAGCTGGGGTTAGTGTTGAACCTGGGTGTGAACATAAAGCTAGGGTTAGTGTTGAACCTGGGTGTGAACATAAAGCTAGGGTTAGTGTTGAACCTGGGTGTGAACATAAAGCTAGGGTTAGTGTTGAACCTGGGTGTGAACATAAAGCTAGGGTTAGTGTTGAACCTGGGTGTGAACATAAAGCTAGGGTTAGTGTTGAACCTGGGTGTGAACATAAAGCTAGGGTTAGTTTTGAACCTGGGTGTGAACATAAAGCTAGGGTTAGTGTTGAACCTGGGTGTGGACATAAAGCTAGGGTTAGTGTTGAACCTGGGGTGAACATAAAGCTAGGGTTAGTGTTGAACCTGGGTGTGAACATAAAGCTAGGGTTAGTGTTGAACCTGGGTGTGAACATAAAGCTAGGGTTAGTGTTGAACCTGGGTGTGAACATAAAGCTAGGGTTAGTGTTGAACCTGGGTGTGAACATAAAGCTAGGGTTAGTGTTGAACCTGGGTGTGAACATAAAGCTAGGGTTAGTGTTGAACCTGGGTGTGAACATAAAGCTAGGGTTAGTGTTGAACCTGGGTGTGAACATAAAGCTAGGGTTAGTGTTGAACCTGGGTGTGAACATAAAGCTAGGGTTAGTGTTGAACCTGGGTGTGAACATAAAGCTAGGGTTAGTGTTGAACCTGGGTGTGAACATAAAGCTAGGGTTAGTGTTGAACCTGGGTGTGAACATAAAGCTAGGGTTAGTGTTGAACCTGGGTGTGAACATAAAGCTAGGGTTAGTGTTGAACCTGGGTGTGGACATAAAGCTAGGGTTAGTGTTGAACCTGGGTGTGGACATAAAGCTAGGGTTAGTGTTGAACCTGGGCGTGGACATAAAGCTAGGGTTAGTGTTGAACCTGGGTGTGAACATAAAGCTAGGTTTAGTGTTAAACCTGGGTGTGAACATAAAGCTAGGGTTAGTGTTGAACCTGGGAGTGAACATAAAGCTAGGGTTAGTGTTGAACCTGGGTGTGAACATAAAGCTAGGGTTAGTGTTGAACCTGGGTGTGAACATAAAGCTAGGGTTAGTGTTGAACCTGGGTGTGAACATAAAGCTAGGGTTAGTGTTGAACCTGGGTGTGGACATAAAGCTATGGTTAGTGTTGAACCTGGGTGTGAACATAAAGCTAGGGTTAGTGTTGAACCTGGGTGTGAACATAAAGCTAGGGTTAGTGTTAAACCAGGGTGTAAACATAAAGCTAGGGTTAGTGTTGAACCTGGATGTGGACATAAAGCTAGGGTTAGTGTTGAACCTGGGTGTGGACATAAAGCTAGGGTTAGTGTTGAACCTGGGTGTGGACATAAAGCTAGGGTTAGTGTTGAACCTGGGTGTGGACATAAAGCTAGGGTTAGTGTTGAACCTGGGTGTTAACATAAATCTAGGGTTAGTGTTGAACCTGGGTGTGAACATAAAGCTAGGGTTAGTGTTGAACCTGGGTGTGAACATAAAGCTAGGGTTAGGGGTAGTGTTGAACCTGGGTGTGGACATAAAGCTAGGGTTAGTGTTGAACCTGGGTGTGAACATAAAGCTAGGGTTAGTGTTGAACCTGGGTGTGAACATAAAGCTAGGGTTAGTGTTGAACCTGGGTGTGAACATAAAGCTAGGGTTAGTGTTGAACCTGGGTGTGAACATAAAGCTAGGGTTAGTGTTGAACCTGGGTGTGAACATAAAGCTAGGGTTAGTGTTGAACCTGGGTGTGAACATAAAGCTAGGGTTAGTGTTGAACCTGGGTGTGAACATAAAGCTAGGGTTAGTGTTGAACCTGGGTGTGAACATAAAGCTAGGGTTAGTGTTGAACCTGGGTGTGAACATAAAGCTAGGGTTAGTGTTGAACCTGGGTGTGAACATAAAGCTAGGGTTAGTGTTAAACCTGGGTGTGAACATAAAGCTAGGGTTAGTGTTGAACCTGGGTGTGAACATAAAGCTAGGGTTAGTGTTGAACCTGGGTGTGAACATAAAGCTAGGGTTAGTGTTGAACCTGGGTGTGAACATAAAGCTAGGGTTAGTGTTGAACCTGGGTGTGGACATAAAGCTAGGGTTAGTGTTGAACCTGGGTGTGAACATAAAGCTAGGGTTAGTGTTAAACCTGGGTGTGAACATAAAGCTAGGGTTAGTGTTGAACCTGGGTGTGAACATAACGCTAGGGTTAGTGTTGAACCTGGGTGTGAACATAAAGCTAGGGTTAGTGTTGAACCTGGGTGTGGACATAAAGCTAGGGTTAGTGTTGAACCTGGGTGTGGACATAAAGCTAGGGTTAGTGTTGAACCTGGGTGTGAACATAAAGCTAGGGTTAGTGTTGAACCTGGGTGTGAACATAAAGCTAGGGTTAGTGTTGAACCTGGGTGTGAACATAAAGCTAGGGTTAGTGTTGAACCTGGGTGTGAACATAAAGCTAGGGTTAGTGTTGAACCTGGGTGTGGACATAAAGCTAGGGTTAGTGTTGAACCTGGGTGTGAACATAAAGCTAGGGTTAGTGTTAAACCTGGGTGTGAACATAAAGCTAGGGTTAGTGTTGAACCTGGGTGTGGACATAAAGCTAGGGTTAGTGTTGAACCTGGGTGTGAACATAAAGCTAGGGTTAGTGTTGAACCTGGGTGTGAACATAAAGCTAGGGTTAGTGTTGAACCTGGGTGTGAACATAAAGCTAGGGTTAGTGTTGAACCTGGGTGTGGACATAAAGCTAGGGTTAGTGTTGAACCTGGGTGTGAACATAAAGCTAGGGTTAGTGTTGAACCTGGGTGTGAACATAAAGCTAGGGTTAGTGTTGAACCTGGGTGTGGACATAAAGCTAGGGTTAGTGTTGAACCTGGGTGTGAACATAAAGCTAGGGTTAGTGTTGAACCTGGGTGTGAACATAAAGCTAGGGTTAGTGTTGAACCTGGGTGTGGACATAAAGCTAGGGTTAGTGTTGAACCTGGGTGTGAACATAAAGCTAGGGTTAGGGGTAGTGTTTAACCTGGGTGTGGACATAAAGCTAGGGTTAGTGTTAAACCTGGGTGTGAACATAAAGCTAGGGTTAGTGTTGAACCTGGGTGTGAACATAAAGCTAGGGTTAGTGTTGAACCTGGGTGTGAACATAAAGCTAGGGTTAGTGTTGAACCTGGGTGTGATCATAAAGCTAGGGTTAGTGTTAAACCTGGGTGTGGACATAAAACTAGGGTTAGTGTTGAACCTGGGTGTGAACATAAAGCTAGGGTTAGTGTTGAACCTGGGTGTGAACATAAAGCTAGGGTTAGTGTTGAACCTGGGTGTGAACATAAAGCTAGGGTTAGTGTTAAACCTGGGTGTGAACATAAAGCTAGGGTTAGTGTTGAACCTGGGTGTGAACATAAAGCTAGGGTTAGTGTTGAACCTGGGTGTGAACATAAAGCTAGGGTTAGTGTTGAACCTGGGTGTGAACATAAAGCTAGGGTTAGTGTTGAACCTGGGTGTGAACATAAAGCTAGGGTTAGTGTTAAACCTGGGTGTGGACATAAAGCTAGGGTTAGTGTTGAACCTGGGTGTGAACATAAAGCTAGGGTTAGTGTTGAACCTGGGTGTGAACATAAAGCTAGGGTTAGTGTTGAACCTGGGTGTGAACATAAAGCTAGGGTTAGTGTTGAACCTGGGTGTGAACATAAAGCTAGGGTTAGTGTTAAACCTGGGTGTGGACATAAAGCTAGGGTTAGTGTTGAACCTGGGTGTGAACATAAAGCTAGGGTTAGTGTTGAACCTGGGTGTGAACATAAAGCTAGGGTTAGTGTTGAACCTGGGTGTGGACATAAAGCTAGGGTTAGTGTTGAACCTGGGTGTGAACATAAAGCTAGGGTTAGTGTTGAACCTGGGTGTGAACATAAAGCTAGGGTTAGTGTTGAACCTGGGTGTGAACATAAAGCTAGGGTTAGTGTTGAACCTGGGTGTGAACATAAAGCTAGGGTTAGTGTTGAACCTGGGTGTGAACATAAAGCTAGGGTTAGTGTTAAACCTGGGTGTGGACATAAAGCTAGGGTTAGTGTTAAACCTGGGTGTGAACATAAAGCTAGGGTTAGTGTTGAACCTGGGTGTGAACATAAAGCTAGGGTTAGTGTTGAACCTGGGTGTGAACATAAAGCTAGGGTTAGTGTTAAACCTGGGTGTGGACATAAAGCTAGGGTTAGTGTTGAACCTGGGTGTGAACATAAAGCTAGGGTTAGTGTTGAACCTGGGTGTGAACATAAAGCTAGGGTTAGTGTTGAACCTGGGTGTGGACATAAAGCTAGGGTTAGTGTTAAACCTGGGTGTGAACATAAAGCTAGGGTTAGTGTTGAACCTGGGTGTGGACATAAAGCTAGGGTTAGTGTTGAACCTGGGTGTGAACATAAAGCTAGGGTTAGTGTTGAACCTGGGTGTGGACATAAAGCTAGGGTTAGTGTTGAACCTGGTTGTGAACATAAAGCTAGGGTTAGTGTTAAACCTGGGTGTGGACATAAAGCTAGGGTTAGTGTTGAACCTGGGTGTGAACATAAACCTAGGGTTAGTGTTGAACCTGGGTGTGGACATAAAGCTAGGGTTAGGGGTAGGGCATCTCAGCTCCTTGAGAGCTGCATTAATGTCAGGTGTGTTATAAAAGTGGCTGGTGGAAAAGTGTGCCACCTTTTTGCTCTTCTCTCCATTTTGCCCGCTTGGTGGGGGGACTCAAAAGGAGAGCCGGACCGACTCAATGCTCAATAGGCCAACATTTAATGCTAGTTATAATGATTACATAATGGCACTATCTTGATACTGGCTGTCAAACGTCAAGCCGTAAGATGACTGATGTGGCTGGAACAGGGTGATAATCATTTGTGTGATGTGACATGGTGATGGCTGAATGGCGTTGATTTACTTACACAATGATCTGCACATCGGCCCTCGGCTCTGGGTGGCATCAAAGCCTGACGAGCGCTCTGACAACAGTCACCCCCTACCCCTCCACACTCCACCCCCATGAATGACAGGGCCAATAAGGCAAACATCATTCCTCCTTCTTAATTTACATATGGGGTCTGTCATACATACTCAGGCAGGTAAATACACACACACACACACACACACACACACACACACACACACACACACACACACACACACACACACACACACACACACACACACACACACACACACACACACACACACACACACACACACTCATGGATTTCAAACATAACATCTAATAACAGAATATGAAAATCCAGTCAATAGCTGCTCAACTCCCTTGAGTGGCCAAACAGTGTTGTTGTGCGATCTGGATTCCTGCATTGAGATTGTAACTCATCATGGAAAACAAACAAAAAAACGAATTGGAGAGAAAACATGTGGCATTTTTCAGTAGTTTTTCAACTTTAGCCCAACAACACAATAGTCTTGGTTTAAGCCCAAGTAAAGTGTTTAGATAGATTGTGGCAGGGCTGCTGGCGTGACTAGAGAGAGGAGGTTTGGCGTGTGTTGAGAGCTGACAGATGTGAAAGAATAATGTGTGTGTGTGTATATGTGTCTGTGTGTGTGTGTGTACGTGTGTGCGTGTGTGTGTGTGTGTGTGTACGTGTGTGCGTGTATGCATGCAGGGTTAAATGGAGGATTAAATAATATAGACACTTAACTGAATGGCGAAGAATCGCTCCCTCTCTCTCCTTCCCCCTCACCCCTTCCTTTCCCATTTCTCCTCTCACACTCAGCGTAACCGTCCCACAGACTTCCCTATCAAAGTGACTGATTGAACTGGCTGAATGGGGCAATAGGTACCATAGATCTGGGTCCAGTTGGTTGCACTGTTACACCTAACTGCCTTTTTATTTGATTTTAATGACAGACTGAGGATTAATGATGGCGGTTCAGGACCAGAACGATCGGCTTTCCTTTCAGCCACCGACTCAATATAAAGCTGAAAATCACACAAATGAGGAATGAGTTATCCCACTGTGCAAAAACTGGTTCCCTCATTTGATCTGATCCAGTCTTGATGCCTCATATCAGGGAAGCCTGATCTCTTGAATCTCTTTCCCCAGCCACAGAACCACAGCTAGCAGATAACTGCTCCTCTCCTCTCCCTGCCTGCTGTCTGAGTACAACAACAGCTTTTGTTGTGGGGAAGAGCATGTGTGGCATGGCAAGGGTTGTGTGCTTGCTTGCTTGTATGCTTGTGTGTGTTTGAGGGAGTGGAAAAACTACTGTTATTTGAATATGTAAGTGTGTAAGTGATTGTTGACATTAGCTGGTGACAGGCAGACAGGCAGGCAGGTGGAGGGACTAGAGGATAAAACAAACAGGTTCTGAGTATCAGACTGCTGAGAGATAAGAGCTCTATTCACTACAGCTGACTGACACAGCAGCCTCACACAGATTAGCCTTGTTTAACTATGGAAATGAACACACACTATAACATCTACAGATGGTGTGTGAGAGAGAAAGAGTCTGTGTGTGTTCATGCTTGCGTGTGATTTATTTGTCGGCACACACTTGCTGTCAATCATGTCCAGGGTGTGTGTGTGGTGGTTACTATGGGAACATAAAAAGGCATTGGAACTGGCCTTGATGCCTGTCTGGGAGAAAACAAGAGAGATTTATGACAATTTTACAATGAAAGACTACATTGGTTATAGAAGGATCTGACTTCTATCTGCCAGAGATCATTATAAATTATGCTCCACCTCAAGGTCAATAAATACCAGTGTTGGTTTTGAAAGTGTGTGTGTGTTTGTCTCTCTGTATGTGTATGTAGACCTTCCACCCAGTACACAACATTCTGTACTGTATGTCGCTGTACAGTGAACAAATCTATCAATCATTGGGGCTTGTTTAGATCTGTCTGTCAAGATGGTCTCCATTGATTTGCTGAGTGGCGTTGCTGTGATTATGTTCTGTGATCAGAGAGAGAGGTTTGGAGATAGATTTCCCCTCGCCACAGGAAGCCTGGTTTCAAATCAATTCAAATCAAATTTTATTGGTCACATACACATGGTTAGCAGATGTTAATGCGAGTGTAGCAAAATGCTTGTGCTTCTAGTTCTAACAGTGCAGCAATATCTAACAAGTAATCTAACAATTCTCCAACAACTGCATAATACACACAAATCTAACAAGAAATCTAACAATTCCCCAACAACTACCTAATACACACAAATCTAAAGGGGTGAATGAGAATATGTACATATAAGTATATGGATGAGCGATGTCCGAGCAGCATAGGCAAGGTGCTGTAGACGGTATAAAATACAGCATATACATGTGATATGAGTAATGTAAGAAATGTAAACATTATTAAAGTGGCATTGCTTAAAACGTCTTAGGGCTAGGCCCCCTTTTTCCCCACTTCCTGTCTGACTGACATGCCCAAAGTAAACTGCCTGTTGCTCAGGCCCTGAAGCCAGGATATGCATATAATTGGTACGATTGGAAATAAAACACTTTGAAGTTTGTATAAATGTTAAAATAATGTAGGAGAATATAACACAATAGAGAAAATCCAAAGAAAAACCAACTAGAATTTTTAGAAAGGCAAGAGAAAGGTCATATTGAAAGGGGTATCAGCAGTCTATGTTCAGGGTTTCAGGCTTGTAACTTCAAAAACAAATAAGAAATATCAGTTTTAGTAGTGGGATACAGTCTTGTAAGTTTATATTTGCGCGCGTCATGAAGACATTACGCACCTGCTAAAATTGGTTTCCCATTGAACATACTTCTTTCCGAAATACATATTATAGTTTGATTATTTTTAGGGTATCTGAGTAGTAAATAGAAACGTATTTTGACTTATTGAAACAAAGTTTAGGGGTAGATTTTTGGATTCCTTTCTCTGTATTTTGAATGAGTGGATTACTCAAATCGATGGTGCCAACTAAACAGACTTTTTGGGATATAAAGAAGGATTTTATCTAACAAAACGACACTACGTTATAGCTGGGACCCTTTGGATGACAAATCAGAGGAAGATTTTCAAAAAGTAAGTGAATATTTTATCGTTATATGTGAATGTATGAAACCTGTGCTGGTGAAAAAATATTTTGATGTGGGGCGCCGTCCTCAAACAAACACATGGCATGTTTTTGCTGTAATAGCTACTGTAAATCAGACAGTGCAGTTAGATTAACAAGAATTTAAGCTTTCAGCCGACATAAGACATTTATATGTACGTCAATGTTTCAAATCCGTAATATTTATGATAATTTATTTGAATTGCACGCCCTTGAGTTTCACTGGAAGTTGTCCCGCTAGTTGTCTCTTAAGTGACTAGTGATCCATTTATTAGTGTCCAGCGATAAAATCGAATCAAATTTATTTATAAAGCCCTTCTTACATCAGCTGATATCTCAAAGTGATGTACAGATCTAAAACCCCAAACAGCAAGCAATGCAGGTGTAGAAGCACAATTGGGTCTCAGTGTAGGCAGCAGCCTCTCTGAGTTAGTGATGGCTATTTAACAGTCTGATGGCCTTGAGATAGAAGCTGTTTTTCAACCTCTCAGTCCCAGCTTTGATGCACCTGTACTGACCTCGCATTATTGATGATAGCGGTGTGAACAGGCAGTGGCTCGGGTGGTTGTTGTCCTTGATGATCTATATGGCCTTCCTGTGATCTCGGGTGCTGTAGGTGTCATGGAGGGCAGGTAGTTTGCCCCTGGTGATGCGTCGTGCAGACTGCACCACCCTTTGGAGAAGCTTGCGGTTGAGGGCGGTGCAGTTGCCGCACCAGGCTGTGATACAGCCTAACAGGATGCTCTCGATTGTGCATCTGTAAAAGTTTGTCAGGGTTTTGGGTGACAGGCCAACTTTCTTCAGCCTCCTGAGGTTGAAGAGGCACTGTCTGTGTGGGTGGACCATTCCATTTGTCTGTGTTGTGTATGCCCAGGAACTTAAAACTTTCCACTTTCTCCACTGCTGTCGCTTTGTTTTGTTTTGTTTTGTTGGCGTTGAGTGAGAGGTTGTTTTCCTGACACCACACTCCAAGTGCCCTCACATCCTCACTGTGGGCTGTCACATTGTTGTTGGTGAGCAAGCCCACTGCTGTTGTGAAGTCTGCAAACTTCATGATTGAGTTGGAGGCGTGCATGGCCATGCAGTTGTGGGTGAACAGGGAGTACAGGAGAGGGCTGAGCACACACCCTTGTGGGGCCCCAGTGTTGAGGGTCAGTGACGTGGAGATGTTGTTTCCTACCTTCACCACCTGGGGGCGGCCCGTAAGAAAGTCCAGGACCCAGTTGCAGAGGGAGGGGTTGAGACACAGGGCCTTCAGCTTGATGATGAGCTTGGAGGGTACTATGGTGTTGAATGCTGAGCTGTAGCCAAAGAACAGCATTCTTACATACAGTTGAAGTCGGAAGTTTACATATACCTTAGCCAAATACATTTAAACGCAGTTTTTCACATTTCCTGACATTTAATCAGAGTAAAAATTCCATGTTTTGGGTCAGTTAGGATCACCACTTTATTTTAAGAATGTGAAATGTCCGAATAATAGTAGAGAATTATTTATTTCAGCTTGTCTTTCTTTCATCACATTCCCAGTGGGTCAGAAGTTTACATACACTCAATTAGTATTTGGCAGCATTGCCTTAAACTGGTTATGGCTGGGGGAAGTATTGAGTAGCTTGGATGAATAAGGTGCCCAGAGTAAACTGTCTGCTACTCAGGCCCAGTTGCTAATATATGCATATTATTAGTATTATTATTATTATTATTTGGATAGAAAACACTCTGAAGTTTCTAAAACTGTTTGAATGATGTCTGTGAGTATAACAGAACCCAAATGGCAGGCAAAAACCTGAGAAAAAATCCAACCAGGAAGTGGGAAATCTGAGGTTTGTAGTTTTTCAACTCATTCCCTATCAAATACACAGTATCTATGGGGTCATATTGCACTTTCTAAGGCTTCCACTAGATGTCAACAGTCTTTATAACCTTCTTTGATGCTTCTACTGTGAAGTGGGGGCGAATGAGAGGGGAATGAGTCAGTGGTCTGGCAGAGAGGCATGAGCTGACCACGCGCATTCACGTGATAGTTAACTTGCATTCCATTGTAATTCTACAGACAAAGGAATTCTCCGGTTGGAACATTTTTTAAGATTTATGATAAAAACATCCTAAAGATTGATTCTATACATCGTTTGACATGTTTCTACGGATTGTAACGGAATTGTTTTGTTTTTTTGAACCTAGTGATCGCGCATCATGAATTTGGAATAATGGGCCAAACGCGTGAACATAAAGGAGGCATTTGGACATAAATTATGGACGTTATCGAACAAATCAAACATTTATTGTGGAACTGGGATGTTTATAATGCTATTTCTGACTTCTGTTGACTCCAACATGGCGGATATCTGTTTGGCTTGATTTGTTGTCTGAGTGCCGTACTCAGATTATTGCATAGTTTGCTTTTTCCGTAAAGTTTTAAAAAAATCTGACACAGCGGTTGCATTAAGGAGAAGTATATCTTTAATTATGTGAATACCACTTGTATCTTTTATCAATGTTTATTATGAGTATATCTGTAAATTGATGTGGCTCTCTGCAAAATCACTGGATGTTTTGGAAGCAAAACTTTACTGAACGTAACGTGCCAATGTAAACTGAGATTTTTTGATATAAATATACACTTTATCAAACAAAACATACATGTATTGTGTAACATGATGTCCTATGAGTGTCATCTGATGAAGATCATCAAAGGTTAGTGATTAATTGTATCTATATGCTTTTTGTGACTCCTCTTTTTGGCTGGAAAAATGGCTGTGTGTGTTTTTGTGACTTGGCTCTGACCAAACATAATCATATGTTGTGCTTTCGCTGTAAAGCCTTTTGGAATCGGACATGATGGGTAGATAAACAAGAAGTTTATCTTTCATTTGGTGTATTGCACTTGTTAATGTATGGAAGTTACATATTTCTAAAAAATACTTTTGAATTTCGCGCCCTGCCTTCTCAGCGGAATGTTGTCGAGAGCCGTAAGAAGTTAGGACATTTACTTTGTGCATGACACAAGTAATTTTTCCAACATTTGTTAACAGACAGATTATTTCACTAATAATTGACTGTATCACAATTCCAGTGGGTCAGAAGTTTACATACACTAAGTAAAGAAAGAAATCAGCCAAAACATCAGAAAAACATTTGTTGACCTCCACAAGTTTGGTTCATCCTTGGGAGAAATTTCCAAATGCCTGAAGGCACCACGTTCATCTGTACAAACAATAGTACGCAATTAAAAACATCATGGGAGCACACAGCCGTCATACCGCTCAGGAAGGAGACGCGTTCTGTCTCCTAGAGATGAACGTACTTTAGTGTGAAAAGTGAATCTTCACACCATCAACATCAGAAAACCACACACGCGCGCGCACACACACACACACACACACACACACACACACACTGATGCAACTTTTTACAGCTGTTACTGACCAACTTCAAGGTGACTGATGGTAAGTCCAGGAGGAGATCCCCATTGTTCAGGCCGACCCTCAATTTCTCTCTCTCTCTATATTCTCTTCTATATTAATTTGATAAAGAAGTTTGATAGAGTATCATTGCATCTGTCATGCCTGTGTCTCATCATGACACAGGTACAGAGTGCAGTCTCCTCCATACAGCTGCAGTCTCTCCAGTGGTGTTGAACTTTGACCCTATTCCCTGATGTCATGTTTCTCTAGCACTCTGCCTCGTATCACCACGATGACACTGATGAATGTATAGTACTAGCTGGTGTTTGAGGATGGTGTAGTAACAGATAAATTAAAGGTAGACTCAGCGATATGATGTCAATGCAGAAGGGAAACAGCATATAAGGTATATTTAGCAAAAACTAAGAGTGTTGAAGCGCTACCTAATAACAACTAACCTTTCTACCAGATGTGGTTGGAGAGTTTCCATGCATTTGTAATGAGTTATCAACCCTTCTGCCAACAAGATGAGTCATAGAGGCTTACCAATTAAAGATATTAGTGAGTCATCATTACACAAGGATGAGAAAAGGGGGTGGGGGGGGGGTATTCTTGGTTATTAAAAAAAAAGAATCTATGACTTTTGTGAAGACATCATCCATCTTAGGACCTACTCAATGCTCAATAGGCCAACATTTAATGCTAGTTATAATGATTACATAATGGCACTATCTTGATACTGGCTGTCAAACGTCAAGCCGTAAGATGACTGATGTGGCTGGAACAGGGTGATAATTATTTGTGTGATGTGACATGGTGATGGCTGAATGGCGTTGATTTACTTACACAATGATCTGCACATCGGCCCTCGGCTCTGGGTGACATCAAAGCCTGACGAGCGCTCTGACAAACAGTCACCCCCTACCCCTCCACACTCCACCCCCATGAATGACAGGGCCAATAAGGCAAACATCATTCCTCCTTCCATAAGTTACATATGGGGTCCGTCATACACCCTCAGACAGGCACATGCACACGCATGCACACACACACACACACACACACACACACACACACACACACACACACACACACACACACACACACACACACACACACACACACACACACACACACACAGTCACTACGGAAAGCAGCACTTTTTGTCCTTCTCATGGATTTCAAACATAACATCTAATAACAGAATATGAAAATCCAGTCAATAGCTGCTCAACTCCCTTGAGTGGCCAAACAGTGTTGTTGTGCGATCTGGATTCCTGCATTGAGATTGTAACTCATCATGGAAAACAAACAAAAAAACAAATTGGAGAGAAAACATGTGGCATGTTTCAGTAGTCTTTCAACTTTAGCCCAACAACACAATAGACTTGGTTTAAGCCCAAGTAAAGTGTTTAGATAGATTGTGGCAGGGCTGCTGGCGTGACTAGAGAGAGGAGGTGTGGCGTGTGTTGAGAGCTGACAGATGTGAAAGAATAATGTGTGTGTGCATGTGTGCGTGTGTATATCTATATGTGTCTGTGTGTGTGTGTGTGTGTGTGTGTGTATGCATGCATTCTGAGGCTGTAATACATCTTTCCCTCTGTAATGGGGTGTTTGGGGTTTGGAATGGAGTTTGCTGGCCAACGATTATGCTGGTATGCACCCAGCACACAGCCTACATTATGCCTAACCATCAGTCCTGAATAGCCCTCGGCTTTCAAGATGGCCACCACATATTAGTAATCTTTTACATGCAGGCTGTAAGTGAGGGTTGGATGTAGGGTTAAATAATATAGACACAACTGAGTAGTGAAGAATCGCTCCCTCTCTCTCCTTCCCCCTCCCACACTTCTCTCCCTCACCCCTTCCTTTCCCATTTCTCCTCTCACACTCAGCGTAACCGTCCCACAGACTTCCCTATCAAAGTGACTGATTGAACTGGCTGACTGGGTCAATAGGTACAGTGCCTTGCGAAAGTATTCGGCCCCCTTGAACTTTGCGACCTTTTGCCACATTTCAGGCTTCAAACATAAAGATATAAAACTGTATTTTTTTTTGTCAAGAATCAACAACAAGTGGGACACAATCATGAAGTGGAACGACATTTATTGGATATTTCAAACTTTTTTAACAAATCAAAAACTGAAAAATTGGGCGTGCAAAATTATTCAGCCCCCTTAAGTTAATACTTTGTAGCGCCACCTTTTGCTGCGATTACAGCTGTAAGTCGCTTGGGGTATGTCTCTATCAGTTTTGCACATCGAGAGACTGAAATTTTTTCCCATTCCTCCTTGCAAAACAGCTCAAGCTCAGTGAGGTTGGATGGAGAGCATTTGTGAACAGCAGTTTTCAGTTCTTTCCACAGATTCTCGATTGGATTCAGGTCTGGACTTTGACTTGGCCATTCTAACACCTGGATATGTTTATTTTTGAACCATTCCATTGTAGATTTTGCTTTATGTTTTGGATCATTGTCTTGTTGGAAGACAAATCTCCGTCCCAGTCTCAGGTCTTTTGCAGACTCCATCAGGTTTTCTTCCAGAATGGTCCTGTATTTGGCTCCATCCATCTTCCCATCAATTCTAACCATCTTCCCTGTCCCTGCTGAAGAAAAGCAGGCCCAACCCATGATGCTGCCACCACCATGTTTGACAGTGGGGATGGTGTGTTCAACTGTGTTGCTTTTACGCCAAACATAACGTTTTGCATTGTTGCCAAAAAGTTCAATTTTGGTTTCATCTGATCAGAGCACCTTCTTCCACATGTTTGGTGTGTCTCCCAGGTGGCTTGTGGCAAACTTTAAACAACACTTTTTATGGATATCTTTAAGAAATGGCTTTCTTCTTGCCACTCTTCCATAAAGGCCAGATTTGTGCAATATACGACTGATTGTTGTCCTATGGACAGAGTCTCCCACCTCAGCTGTAGATCTCTGCAGTTCATCCAGAGTGATCATGGGCCTCTTGGCTGCATCTCTGATCAGTCTTCTCCTTGTATGAGCTGAAAGTTTAGAGGGACGGCCAGGTCTTGGTAGATTTGCAGTGGTCTGCTACTCCTTCCATTTCAATATTATCGCTTGCACAGTGCTCCTTGGGATGTTTAAAGCTTGGGAAATCTTTTTGTATCCAAATCCGGCTTTAAACTTCTTCACAACAGTATCTCGGACCTGCCTGGTGTGTTCCTTGTTCTTCATGATGCTCTCTGCGCTTTTAACGGACCTCTGAGACTATCACAGTGCAGGTGCATTTATACGGAGACTTGATTACACACAGGTGGATTGTATTTATCGTCATTAGTCATTTAGGTCAACATTGGATCATTCAGAGATCCTCACTGAACTTCTGGAGAGAGTTTGCTGCACTAAAAGTGAAGGGGCTGAATAATTTTGCACGCCCAATTTTTCAGTTTTTGATTTGTTAAAAAAGTTTGAAATATCCAATAAATGTCATTCCACTTCATGATTGTGTCCCACTTGTTGTTGATTCTTCACAAAAAAATACAGTTTTAAATCTTTATGTTTGAAGCCTGAAATGTGGCAAAAGGTCGCAAAGTTCAAGGGGGCCGAATACTTTCGCAAGGCACTGTACCATAGATCTGGGTCCAGTTGGTTGCACTGTTACACCTAACTGCCTTTTTATTTGATTTTATTGACAGACTGAGGATTAATGATGGCGGTTCAGGACCAGAACGATCGGCTTTCCTTTCAGCCACCGACTCAATATAAAGCTGAAAATCACACAAATGAGGAATGAGTTATCCCACTGGGCAAAAACTGGTTGATTCAACGTTGTTTCCACATCATTTAAAAAAAAAAGATCTATGTGATGATGTTGAATCAACTTGGAAAACTGATTAAATTTGCAGAAAGCCATCAACGTAACAGAATGTTGTCGTTTTTTTCACTCAACTTGTCACCTATATCTACATTTTTTTTTATTTCACATTGAATTCACATTAGTTGACAACTCAACCAAATGTAAATCAAAACCTCTGTGCCCAGTGGGACGCTTCTACGGGTGTGACAATGAATGAAACAAACACACTCACTTCTTAAAACACTAGTCAGGTTTTGGCTTTTCTACACAAAAAAACTCCAACTTCTGTCTGTGTGTGTGCACGTGTGTGTGTGCGTGTGTGTGTGTGTGTGTGTGTGTGTGTGTGTGTGTGTGTGTGTGTGTGTGTGTGTGTGTGTGTGTGTGTGTGTGTGTGTGCGTTTATGCTTGTGTGTTTCTGAGTGTGTGTTTGAGGGAGTGGAACATCTACTGTTATTTAAATATGTGATTGTTGACATTAGCTGGTGACAGGCAGACAGGCAGGCAGGTGGAGGGACTAGAGGATAAAACAAACAGGTTCTGAGTATCAGACTGCTGAGAGATAAGAGCTCTATTCACTACAGCTGACTGACACAGCAGCCTCACACAGATTAGCCTTGTTTAACTATGGAAATGAACACACACTATAACATCTACAGATGGTATGTGAGAGAGAAAGAGTCTGTGTGTGTTCATGCTTGCGTGTGGTTTATTTGTCGGCACACACTTGCTGTCAATCATGTCCAAGGTGTGTGTGTGTGTGGTGGTTACTATGGGAACACAAAAAGGCATTGGAACTGGCCTTGATGCCTGTCTGGGAGAAAACAAGAGAGATTTATGACCATTTTACAATGAAAGACTCCATTGGTTATAGAAGGATCTGACTTCTATCTGCCAGAGATCATTATAAATTATGCTCCACCTCAAGGTCAATAAATACCAGTGTTGGTTTTGAAAGTGTGTGTGTGTTCGTCTCTCTGTATGTGTATGTAGACCTTCCACCCAGTACACAACATTCTGTACTGTATGTCGCTGTACAGTGAACAGATCTATCAATCATTGGGGCTTGTTTAGATCTGTCTGTGAAGATGGACTCCATTGATTTGCTGAGTGGCGTTGCGGTGATTATGTTCTGTGATCAGAGAAAGAGGTTTGGAGATAGATTGCCCCTCGCCACGGGAAGCCTGTGGCATGCACGCACACACACACACACACACACACACACACACACACACACACACACACACACACACACACACACACACACACACACACACACACACACACACACACACACACACACACACACATGCAACATTTCACAGCTGTTACTGACCAACTTCAAGGTGACTGATGGTAAGTCCAGGAGGAGATCCCCATTGTTCAGGCCGACCCTCACTTTCTCTCTCTCTCTATATTCTCTTCCTTTTCTTTTGTCCTCCCCCTGCTGGGTCCTTCTTCCCTCTCTCATCCCTCATACTATTCTTTTCCTTTTCATGTTGATGGTCAAGGGAATAAACCCTGAGGGGTACAAAGCAGGATCAATTAGTTGCTAACTAACTTTGATAAACAAGTTTGATAGAGTATCATTGCGTCTCATCATGACACAGGTACAGAGTGCAGTCTCCTCCATACAGCTGCAGTCTCTCCAGTGGTGTTGAACTTTGACCCTATTTACTGATGTCATGTTTCTCCAGCACTCTGCCTCGTATCACCTCTATGAGTTGTATACTGGGAGTTGTGTTGCTCTGGCTGTCTATCTGAGGGAAGAGGGGTGCTACATCAAAATATATCACCTTTAAAAACACTGACTAACAGCTGGTATATGAGGATGGTGTAGTAACAGATAAATAAAAGGTAGACTCAGCAATATGACATAGAGGTAGAAAGTAAACAGCATAGAGGCTCAACTTCTCAGCTGTTTTGGTGCCCTACCACGCTGTAACAGCATGAAGAGAACACATGCACATCCGCAGATACTGTGTGTGACTGTGTGAGAGAGAAGTCCTGCATCTCAAGATCTGCAGTGCTGCGTGTGGCAACCTCATTTCGAGTCTACCTTTAAAACTAGCTACTCGTTAGTATGTATATACAGTAGGCTCTGCCAAAGTAGCTACTATGTTATCATGTCCACAATATCATAAAACATGATGCAACATTATCACTGCAAATGTAATTACTACTGCAATATATTTAAGCAATACAATAAGGCACGGGGAGGGGGGAGGGGTGTGGCCAATATACTACGGCTAAGGGCTGTTCTTATGCACGACACATTGCGGAGTGACTGGACACGGTGTCACGATCGTCGTATGGAGTAGACCAAAGCAGCGTGGTTAGAATACATTCTTCTTTATTAATGAAGAACACTTAAACAAAAACAACAAAACGAATAAGACGAACGTGACCGCTATATAAACAATGTGCTAACGTGCAACATAACATAGACAATAACCCACCAACAATGGACCAAGCAGCGTGGTAACGGACAGCAGCAACAATCAATGTACTTCTGGACTTGGGAGGAGATTCTGGACGGCAAAAGACCCTGGGCACAGCCAGGGGAATATCGCCGTCCCAAAGCAGAGCTGGAGGCAGCGAAAGCAGAGAGGCGCCGGTATGAGGAGGCAGCACGGCGGCGCGGCTGGAAGTCCGAGTGGCAGCCCCAAAAATGTATTGGGGGAGGGCACACAGGGAGTGTGGCGAAGTCCGGTAGGAGACCTGCGCCAGCTCCCCATGCTTACCGTGGAGAGAGAGGGCGTTGTACCGGGCAGGCACTGTGTTATGCGGTGGAGCGCATGCTTGTGCTATGCGTGTGCATTGCCCGGTGCGGTACATTCCAGCCCCTCGTATCGGCCGGGCTAGAGTGGGCATCGAGCCAGATGCCATGAAGCCGGCTCTACGCACCTGGTCTCCAGTGCGTCTCCTCGGCCCGGCATACATGGCACCAGCCTTACGCATGGTGTCCCCGGTTTGCCTGCACAGCCCAGTGCGGCCTATTCCACCTCGCCGCACTGGCCTGGCTACGGGGAGCATTCAACCAGGTAAGGTTGGGCAGGCTCGGTGCTCCAGATCTCCAGTGCGCCTTCTCGGTCCGGTCTATCATCTCCACGCACCAGCCCTCCGGTGGCAGCCCCCCGCACCGGGCTTCCTGTGCGTCACCAGAGCCCAGTTCTCCCTGTTCCTCCTCCCCGCACTCACCCTGAGGTGCGTGTCCTTGGCCCAGTACCACCAGTGCCGGCACCACGCACCAGGCCTACAGTGTGCCTCATCTGTCCTGAGCTGCTAGAGTCTCCCGTCTGTCCTGAGCTGCTAGAGTCTCCCGTCTGTCCTGAGCTGCTAGAGTCTCCCGTCTGTCCTGAGCTGCTAGAGTCTCCCGTCTGTCCTGAGCTGCTAGAGTCTCCCGTCTGTCCTGAGCTGCTAGTGTCTCCCGTCTGTCCTGAGCTGCTAGAGCCACCATTCTGTCCTGAGCCGTCAGAGCCGCCAGTCTGTCCTGAGTCGTCAGTCAGCCAGGAGCTGCCAGAGCCATCAGTCAGCCAGGACCTGCCAGAGCCGTCAGTCAGCCAGGACCTGCCAGAGCCGTCAGCCAGCAAGGAGCTACCAGAGCCGTCAGTCAGCCAGGACCTGCCAGAGCCGTCAGTCAGCCAGGACCTGCCAGAGCCGTCAGTCAGCCAGGATCTGCCAGAGCCGTCAGCCAGCCAGGAGCTGCCAGAGCCGTCAGCCAACCAGGAGCTGCCAGAGCCGTCAGCCAGCCAGGAGCTGCCAGAGTCGTCAGCCAGCCAGGAGCTGCCAGAGCCGTCAGCCAGCCAGGTGCTGCCAGAGCCGTCAGCCAGCCAGGAGCTACCCTTCAGTCCGGAGCTGCCCCTCAGTCCGGAGCTGCCCCTCAGTCCGGAGCTGCCCCTCAGTCCGGAGCTGCCCCTCAGTCCGGAGCTGCCCCTCAGTCCGGAGCTGCCCCTCAGTCCAGTGGGGCCCTTTAGTAGGGTTGCCAGTCCTAGATTGGCGGCGAGGGTCGCCGTTCCTAGGAGGCCACAAAAGTGGACTAAGACTATGGTGGAGTGGGGTCCAAGTCCAGCACCCGAGCCGCCGCCGTGAAAGAGGCCCATCCGGAACCTCCCCTTTAGATTAGGTTTTTGCGGCCCGCACCGTGGTGGGGGGGTACTGTCACGCCCTGACCGTAGTATTCTTTGTTTTCCTTATTATTTTGGTTAGGTCAGGGTGTGACATGGGTGATATATGTGTTTTTGTCTCTTTCTAGGGTGTTTGTACTGTCTAGGGTTTTTTTTAGATTTATGGGGTTGTTTTCATCTAGGTGTTTATGTTGGTCTATGGTTGCCTAGATCGGTTCTCAATTAGAGGCAGGTGTTTATCGTTGTCTCTGATTGGGAACCATATTTAGGCAGCCATCTTCTTTGGGTATTTCGTGGGTTATTGTCTATGTTATGTTGCACGTTAGCACATTGTTTATATAGCGGTCACGTTTGTCTTATTCGTTTTGTTGTTTTGTTTAAGTGTTCTTCATTAATAAAGAAGAATGTATTCTAACCACGCTGCTTTGGTCTACTCCATACGACGATCGTGACACACGGCCCTTAGCCCTGGTGTATTGGCCATATACTACAAAACCCAGAAGTGCCTTATTGCTATTATAAACTGGTTACCAACGTAATTAAAGCAGTACAAATAAATGTTTTGTCATACCCGTGGTTTACGGTCTGATATACCACGGCTGTCAGCCAATCAGCATTCAGGGCTCAAACCACCCAGTTTATATTTTGCCATGAGACACACCTATCTTATATCGAGAACACTGCACTAGATGGACAAATTTTCATCATCTTCTTCTCATTTCCATTATCATGCAGCCTTTTGCCCATAGGTTCTGATTCTGAGGGATTATGACCCATTTATTTCTCTCTGGATTGAGAGGGCAGCCAGAGAATTGGGAGCATCACAGCCCCGCAGACTGAGACTATTCTGGGCCGCCGCTAATAGCTCTTGTCAGGCGTAATTTTTAAGTACTTTAACCAATTCATTGTATAATTAGGTTAACAAAATTAGCTCATTGCAGAGTCAGTCAGCAGCCTAGCGGTAATGCAATCAAGTTATTAACATTCCAGATTTATAGAACCATGAATATAGAGGCAGTGTTCAACCTCTTTAGCACATTTCTCCATGACTGGTTGTGAAAATGACATAAAATAATCAAAAACAGTCCAAGTGAATTTACTGGGATCAGTATGTGAAACTCAATTTCAATGTCTCAAGTAGACTAAGGAGTAGGTATGTAAAATGTGTGTGACTCCCATTTGACTTTGTACATTCAAATAAGGAGATTGAGAGTTGAATGTGGCACAGGCTAGGCAATGTTATTACATTTCTGTTAACAGTAACTTTATTTCAACCTTGCAGTGACCACAACAGTCACAAGAGTCTTTTGGATTTAAATTTGCCTCACAGCCAATATAAGCCCAAAACTTGGTTGTAGCCTATTGTATTGGTGATGGTGATGACAATAAACCATGTCATCAATAGTGCCCCCTGTCGGTCATGTATAAGGTACACTGATACACTCTCAATTATACATAAATCAACATAAATACCACATAGAGCGCCTGGTAAAACATGTTTTGCATCAAAGGGAATTACATTCAGTTCTGACATTATGACTTTTGAAAGATTATCGGAAGACTTATCTAACACCATGAAATACAATGGACAGTCTGTCTTCATTGGCCGAGGGGGACAATATATTGCTCCGCCTTCAGAAGAAACGCATCAGCCCTTCTCATTTTTAACCAACTATTGGACGGCGGCTCGCTTACATCGAAGGTCCGCTTGTGATCTCACACACTCGAGGATGATGTGTGAGTGAGTGCTGGAGAAACAGAGTGAGTGCGCTATAGACTGGAGCCGTGAGAGTCCGATTTTATGCCGTATTTTGGAACCTATACACTTTGGCTATACTTATTCTGCAACTGAATTGTATGCATATATTTCGCTCACATCCCGATTGATGTGGATTTTGTGAATTAGAACCCCCGGAAGAACAATTCTGGAATAGGCATCATGAGTGAAGAACCGAACGTCAACTTCTGTAAAATGAAACTAGATGGGGAGTAGGCTACAGGCGTTCTCTAGCGGATTATAATTAAACTTTACACTGCGCATGGATAATTATACACTTTACTTTTCCGGGACTTTAACAAAGCACGGCCCCTCTCCAACATATTTTCGTTTCCCTCCCCAATTAAAGATTTCTCTTTTGGATCTATTACGCACGAGATACGCCGCCATACCTCCGAATCCTGTGACAGTAGGGATAACTGCAGCTCCCCAACAGGCGCGTTAGTGTCTTCATCGACTCTTTTGGATCCTATTCGCCAGGCAAAGCAGCTCCCAATCCGGATACTCAAGATGTTGACGGCGCACACCAGCCACTTGCTCCACCACCCGGAATACCTGCAGCCCCTGCAATCTGCACCAGTGAGCATTGAGGTATGGTGAATATGTTTATTTTGTCCTGGTGAATTGTCACATTGAATGTTGTTGTTGTTTGGTTTATAGATTATTCAACTCACGGTTTATTCTCAACACCTTGGTGCGTTTTTTTTGCGCAAGCATGTTCCTCAACTTTTAGCCTATAATGCGTATTTTTTGGGGGAATGTGCACATTAAGGACTTCTGAAAAGTAATTCCCTGAGCATCTTTTCTCATATGCTATATCCCCAGGGCTGTAGTTTTTTTTCGAATGACTGTTTCTACTATTTTGCTTCAACTTTGTAGACAATAAAACTAGCCATAACTTACAGCAAGACCTCATTACTGCCAAATACATTGAAACAATTACTGCTAACAGTCATTTAAGTACTTTCTGTCTCTGTCTGTATTTATTTATACAACTGTAATCGTGAAAAGTGCTTTAACTTAACATAAAGTATTGGTTTATTTCTCCAGCTGGATGCCAAGAAGAGTCCCCTGGCCCTGCTGGCTCAGACCTGCTCCCAGATCGGCAAGCCTGACCCTCCCTCCTCCAAACTAAGCTCTATCTCTAATGGCCATGGTGACCATGATGGACACTCCTCTTCCTCCTCCTCCAGTCACAAACTGGGGGAGCACCGGCCCTCACAGGAGGACAAGTCCAGCTTCAAGCCCTATAACAAAGTAGGGGGTGACAGTCGGAGAGACAGGGTTTGTAGCTCTAATAACAGTTCTGACAAGACAGGCTTCAGGGTACCTAGTAATGGGAATGGAGGAGCTAACAGTAACTTATCAGGTTCTTGTCCATCCTTTCCGCCACACGCCATCTCTCCCAACTCCAGGGTGGGTAGTGGCACGCCTCCTCAGCACACACAGCAGTCGTCACAGACACACAGACAGAGCCAGTCGCCTCACGGACTACATGTTTCCCACTCTCAGACTCTGAATGGAGAACACAAACAGGAACAGAGCAGTCCACACGGGAACAGCAACAGTAGCAGCAACAGTAGCAGCAGCAGTGGCGGCCATCTTAAGAAGGAGTCAGATGTGAATAAGGTTAGTTTGGACAGTCCCCAGATGGCTAACTCCAGCCATGCCAGAGCCAGCACCAACTCCAGCACAGGAAGCTCTGAGGGAAGCCCCAGCCATGAGTTTGGCAAGATGGACTCCCAACCCCCACCACTCAGCCTGGGTCCTGGACATATCACTCCCATCTCTCCCTACAAGACTGGCCACTCTGTCTTCCCCCTGTCCTCCTCTGGTATGGGCTACCATGGCTCTGTAGTGGGGGCCTATGCTGGATATCCCTCCCAGTTTGTCCCAGGGTTGGACCCTACCAAGTCTGGTCTGGGAGGAGGGGGGGTGAGGGTACCGGGGAAGCACCATAGCTCCAGCCCCCTCACTGGTACCTCTCCCCTCTCCTTCATGCAGGGCTTGTGCAGGGATCCGTACTGCCTCAGCTACCCTAACTCACCCCACCTAGGGGGAAACAATCCCTGCGTCCATGACCCCTCCTCATCCATCAAATCAGGCTATCCAGGCTTGGTCTACCCCTCCCACCCCCTCCACTCCCTCCACCCCAGCACTATGTCTTCCAGCATCACCCCCACCCTGTCCCACCCCCTCTACACCTACGGCTTCATGCTCTCCAATGACCCCATCCCTCATGCCTGTAACTGGGTATCAGCTGGGGGTCCTTGTGATAAACGCTTCTCCACCTCAGACGAGCTACTAGCCCACCTGCGCACACACACCTCCTTACCTGGAGGGATGGACAGTAAGATATTCTCTGCCTACCCCTCTCTCTCCTCCTCTGCTGCCTCTTGCCACCTCCACCTCCCCCACCAGAGCCAGGCCTCCTTGCAGAACTCATTCTCCCTCAGGGCTCCTCATACCCTGGGTCTGGCCCGGTACCACCCCTATGGTAAGGTCCACCTGCCCCCTGGACCTACCTCCATCCCCCTGCACTCCCTCCAGGCTGGTTCTCCTTACTACCCCCACTATGCTCTCTATAGCCAGAGACTTGGCTCAGCGTCTGCCCTGGGCTACCAGTGATTCTCCATCCATCCATCCACACAGTCTATAACAGTGTTTCTCCTCAAATTACTAAGCCAAGGCAGCTCTCCCCTCCTTCCTGCCTCGCTCTGCTGCTCCCTGCCTAAAACTGCTGGAATCTTTGGATCCAATTGGTTTTAATAGAAATGTTATGTAAGCCCTGGATGAAGGTGTTTCTGGAGCTTCTGCGGGTAGCACATCTTGCCAATATGGGGGATCACTACTACTCCATACCAAAGCAGGATTCTATGGAGGAGCCAGAGAAGGGTCTGGATGCTTGCATGTCTGCACACTAGGATGCTGCACTTTATGAACAAGTGGGTTTGACTGGACCAGTGGACATGGTGCCATGTTGGGTTGTAATAGCATCACAGACTGGGCTGGCTGATAGCTGATGGTAGGATCTTGTAGAATGCCTCCTGGATCTCTTCATGTCAAGTTGGGAATAGTTATCGCAGTGGAAAGACAGGAGAGGAGATAGTGATGGCATTAACCTATAGCACTATGGGGGGAGGCACAGGGGGAGAATCGGATGCATGCTAGCTTGACCCTGAGTGTGAGTTTAGCTCAGTTATGGTTTTGAGATTTGTTTCAGTTTCATACATTTTGCTTCTTCTTTGACTGAAAATAGAAATTGTATTTATTTTTTAACTGCGTGCTTTGGCTTTCAAGTTTACTTTCCAAAACATAAATTTGAACTTTTCTTATTATTATTTTGCAGTTATACAGTTATCATTTTATCTATTATGAACAGGATTTGTTTAAAAATGCTAAAAACATTCACTCATGCAAACTTTACAACAAAGTATATTTTCTTCTCCTTACAAAAGTATGTGGTTTTCTTGTTTTCCTATCCTTCTCTGATTGAATGTGGATGTCACATCTTTCTCTCCCTCTCTGGCTTCCTAATTGTTTGTACAGCAGATTAATAGTGAAAGGAAATGTGATATTTTTTGTAAAGTATTTGGCAGAATGACCTGGGTAAGAGAGCGATACGAACCCAAACACAGGAAGCAAAGATTGTGTGATGATGGCAGAGCTGTCCGGTTTTAAAGGCAAGGTCATATTTTGTTTAATAAATGATAATGAATATATATTTTGTCATTTTCATTTGTCAATCCAATTGGTCTCTTCTTGACACTTCATTCATCTCAATCGGTTTGATTTGGTTCATTAGGCCATTATAACCAGCTATGTAATAATCAGTCACTCAGTCTGGAGAGAACATTCAGAGACAACGCGACTAAGATACAAAGAAGAATACTGGAGAATGCTTATTGTTAGTTGCTTTAGATAAGAGTGTCTGCTAAATTACAAAATTGTAAATTTTAGAATGACTATTTCAGTATAATTCAGTAAAGTTTTACATAGGGCTGCACAATATTGGAAAAAAAATCAAGTTGTGATTTTTTTTAACAAAATATTGCGATTGCGATTTGACATGCAATATAGATCAAAATACTTACAGATCCAAATACTTGTGTTAAAAAGCAAAGTGGAAAGAAGCATCTTTCTTGTTCAGAACAATCAGTTGACTGCATTTGACCTAAAAGAACAGGATGAAAACTTATAGTGAATCTAACATCAAGGAGGAGGAACTGTGCAGCTTGACTGACGGGGATTTCTTTTACATGCTGATGTAGTGGTTTCAAAATATTCCATGAGCTATGGATCTCTTAAGATATGGATATTGTATGAGACCTACCCATGAACTGTTGTATTGGTCCTTTGCCATCCTGTGGTATTCATCCCCGAGTTGATTTCAATCATCACAACAGATATGAATATAATGACCTATTATGAATATAAGTGACCTACTCTGGTAGGACAGCCTTTGTCAGTGTGCATTATCTGCCTTGTTTCGATGTAGAGCCAGTGTGTGCCAGGTGCTATTGTTCTACAGACAGTCCCAACCAGGTGAAGGATGGGTTTGGGTGAGCTTGACTTTCAGTTGGTGTTTCACAGACAGGCAGGCAGGCAGGCAGACAGGTCAGTTTTGGCACCCACTGAGTTTTGATTGAGTCACAGCCTTCTCTATGTCTGTGTTATGTCCAGATAGACATCAGAGCTACACCCGTATCTGTCTGGTCATGTTCAGGATAAGGACCTGTCCGTCTTTCATGTTACTCCAGCTCAGTGTGATTGGCAGAGGTAATATGCTACTTCCTGGTTACGAGACACTGCCGGGGGCCTGTCGGAGTATAGATTACCTACGGTGGTCAGTTACAGTCCTGACAGGCAGACCCACTGGGTCACCACACCCCATCGCCACGGAAACCATGGAAACTGCTCCCGTTTTCAGTCTTCCATGTTCCCGAGACCTTGTCAGAGATGTGATGTCTTCCAAATGGCTCATTCAATCCCTCTCCTCACCTCCTCACAAGCTAATGTGTTCTCAGCCACCTGGTTAACAAAGGGCTGAATGAACAAAAGATGTTCTGGGTTCATTTGTAGGGCAGCAGGAGGAGATACTCGTGGTTGGGTTGCAAAGTAGGTTTCAGGTGTCCCATGTAGCTTCTGTAGCCCTGGTGTTTGGCCTAGGAAACTCAGAGACATGGTTAAGGAGCAGAGCCTGGGGTTTAATTTAAATGGGAGAGCTCAAGATCAGGTTGTTAAGAAGCACGGACAGCAGCCTGACAGACAGACAGACTGACTGACTGACTGACTGACTGACTTACTTAAAGGGACTTTAGTCAAAGTGACGTCTGATGTTGGATTGTTCTCTGATCCTTTTGTTGTTTTAGATCTGAGAGTGTGTTTGTGCGAGGAATTCATATCACTGGTTATGAGTGTTGTCTTTTTCTGTCTGCTTCATCATTTATACAGGGTTTAGTCAAAGTTTTGCTGCCAGAAAAGTCCACCTATAGTTTCCAAGTCAAGTGTCTTTGTTTGAAAGTAAAAAGCAGTGAGCTCTGTGACTCTCTGTCACCACCTAAAGGCTCTGAGTAAAACCCATCTGTATCTCCCAATGGGAACACCTACAGATCCTGAGAAACTGAGACACGGGAACAATACCAGCTAGGTCTCAATAAAAGTTAGGACAGATAGAATTGAATTAGAGAGCCTCGAGGGAGAAATGAATAGCAGTGCCATTTTCCATTTCGTTGTTACTCATCCATAGCTCCTTTATCCAATCCAATCCATCCATCATTCCTTTCTTCCCTTTACTCTCCTCATCCATCACTCTGTCCATCCATCTCGGGGTTGGCTAGTGTTTACAGCAGATATCAGGACTCGCATGCCGCCCAGGGTGCTGTCACACTGCTGCTGCTGGAGAGCATGTGTTACGTGTAATTTAGTCCCTCCAAGCAACACTCCAAAAATGGTTCCAAAATGGTTCTTCAACGGTCCCCATAGGAGAACCCTTTTTTGGTACTAGGTAATTCCATGTAGAACCCTGTGGAAAGGGTTCTACCTGGACCCAAAAGGGTTTTTACCTGGAACCAAAAGAAGTTATTCAAAGGGTTATCTTATGGGACAGCCAAATAACTCTTTTAGGTTCTAGATAGCACCTTTTTTCTAGGAGTGTAAGCTAAAACAGGACCTAACATTATTGGGTATTTTTTAAAGATACACATGCACAAACACAGACATTGCTGTGAGAGGTTTGTGTGTGTATGACAGACCTGGATGGACAGCTGACAGCCTTGGTGATTAACGATGACAGAGTGTAGAGCAGCTTCTCCATCTCTGAGAGATGGAGTACAGGAAGGAGAGGTGCACTCTTAGAAAAGAAGGTGCTGTCTAGAACCTAAAAGGGTTCATCAGTCTTCCCCATAGGAGAACCCTTTGAAGAAACTGTTTTGGTTCCACGTAGAACCCTTTCTACAGAGGGTTTTACATGGAACCAAAAAGGGTTTTACTTGGAACCCTTTTTTTTCTAAGAGTGTAGACACACACACACACACACACACACACACACACAGCCCCTCAGTTTCCAGAGATTCAGTATAGGAACTATGGGCTCACCATGTAGAAGCCATGTCAGGGCACTGAAATGTTTGCAGTTGTAAGTTAATTTCCTGCAATTCTACACATTTTTCTGGGATTTATGCCATGTTAATGATATCTGAGTGAGAGTGACTAACAGGAAAAATGGGGGCCCCCTGGAGTTCAGGGCCCCTGGGAACGTGCCCTGCTTTCCCGGTCAGTATTTAGCCTGATTGCTACAAATGTAGATAACTGGCTAGACTAACTTACCAATCAAATAATTGTTAGCTGACAGTGACTGACAAAACAAGAGTAAAAGTGCTGATGCACAACCAAATTTCGTACTTGAACTTTGTGTATTGTACTATTCTAACTCCTAACAGTAAGTTGAGACTGATTCCCCTGCACCCCACCCCAAAAAAGTGTTTTGTTTTGTTTTTTGGGTCGAGTTCCCCCTAGCAGCCAGGAGCCCTAATCTATCACCTATGTGCCTTATTCCTGGAGCCGGCCCTGTTTCCCTCTCTCCCTCTTTCCCTCTTTCTCTCTCCAACTCTATCACTTCATCACTCATCTCTATGACAGGCCTTTTCAAGTGGTCCAGGAATAAAGGGCACACAGATGTCAGACATGTTGGATTAATGTTCCTAAACCATCACACATCCCATTATTACATCCAGACAGAGCAGAGCAGGACAGAGTGGAAATATGTTGGAAATAGACGTTCCTCACTCACCAGTCCTGGCAACCCAACCCTTCCCTGTGTGTGTGTCTGTGTGTGTGTGTGTGACTACACGCCATGAAACTTCAGTATAACCAAGCCACAGAGAACAGGTCTGTTCATCATTCAGCACTGTGGTAAATTACCCAAATCCGACAGTAAATTTACCTGCTCAAGATGTTATGTGCTAAAACATGGCGCTGCTCTCTTGACCTTCCTTTTCCATTGACTCTCTCTCTCAGTGGGTTTTTCTCCCTCCCTCCCTGCAGCTTGACATGTGAAAGTACGGCCACAGTGAGTTCAGCAGTGCATGAGAAGGCATTGGCAATTATAGTTTCCCTGTTAATGCTTACGGCTGCAGCTGGTTCTGATCAGGCTGTGACTGACACACACACACACACACACACACACACACACACACACACACACACACACACACACACACACACACACACACACACACACACACACACACACACACACACACACACACACACACAGGAATCCATCTGGGATGTCAGTTCTCATGCATCACCACTGGTTTACTGATGGAAAAACGTGCCTTGGCAGTGATTGTAGCTGGCCTGGAGGGTTAGTGGAGGCTAACAGGGGCTAGTGGGTTAGCCGCACACCCAGTAAGGGTGACACTATCCTATCCCAGCCTTCCTCCTCAGCAGGCTCCCAGGCACATTCTCTTATTCCTGGAGGTTAATTCGGACTCTTTAGCTAACCAGGGCTAATTACCCATTGTAACCCTGAGCAGGCACCACACCACAGACTTACAGGGAGGTCAGAGACAAGCTAATACACACACACTCACTCTCTCTCTCCCTCTCTCTCTCTTTCACTCCCTACCTCTTCCTTTCAGTCTCTCTCTCTCTCTCTCTATGCCTCTCTCTCTCTCTCTGTCTCTCTCTCTCTCTCTGCGTCTGTCTCTCTTTGTCTCTCAGTCTCTGTCTCTCTTTGTCTCAGTCTCTGTCTCTCTTTGTCTCTCACTATGTCTTATACTTTGTCTCTCAGTCTCTGTCTCTCTTTGTCTCAGTCTCTGTCTCTCTTTGTCTCTCACTATGTCTTATACTTTGTCTCTCTCTGCCTTTGTCTCTCTCAGTTTCTGTCTCTCTTTGTCTCTCACTATGTCTTATACTTTGTCTCTCTCTGCCTCTGTCTCTCTTTGTCTCTCACTATGTCTTATACTTTGTCTCTCTCTGCCTCTGTCTCTCTCTGTCTCTCACTATGTCTTATACTTTGTCTCTCTCTCTCTCTCTCTCTGTCTCTTTGTCTCTCACTATGTCTTATACTTTGTCTCTCTCTGCCTCTGTCTCTCTCTGTCTCTCACTATGTCTTATACTTTGTCTCTCTCTGCCTTTGTCTCTCTCTCTCTCTCAGTCTCTCTGTCTCTGTCTCTGTCTCTCTCTGTCTCTCACTATGTCTTATACTTTGTCTCTCTCTGCCTCTGTCTCTCTCTGTCTCTCAGTCTCTGTCTCTCTTTATCTCTCACTATGTCTTATACTTTGTCTCTCTCTGCCTCTGTCTCTCTCTGTCTCTCACTATGTCTTATACTTTGTCTCTGTCTCTCTGTCTCTCTCTCTCTCAGTCTCTGTCTCTCTCTGTCTCTCACTATGTCTTATACTTTGTCGCTCTCTGCCTCTGTCTCTCTCTGTCTCTCAGTCTCTGTCTCTCTCTGTCTCTCACTATGTCTTATACTTTGTCTCTCTCTGTCTCTCACTATGTCTTATACTTTGTCACTCTCTGTCGCTCTCTGTCTCTCACTATGTCTTATACTTTGTCTCTCTCTGCCTCTGTCTCTCTTTGTCTCTCAGTCTCTGTCTCTCTCTGTCTCTCAGTCTGTCTCTGTCTCTCTTTGTCTCTCACTATGTCTTATACTTTGTCTCTCTCTGCCTCTGTCTCTCTTTATCTCTCACTATGTCTTATACTTTGTCTCTCTCTGCCTTTGTCTCTCTCTGTCTCTCAGTCTCTGTCTCTCTTTGTCTCTCACTATGTCTTATACTTTGTCTCTCTCTCTCTCTCTCTGTCTCTCTTTGTCTCTCACTATGTCTTATACTTTGTCTCTCTCTGCCTCTGTCTCTCTCTGTCTCTCACTATGTCTTATACTTTGTCTCTCTCTGCCTCTGTCTCTCTCTGTCTCTCACTATGTCTTATACTTTGTCTCTCTCTCTCTCTCTCTGTCTCTCTTTGTCTCTCACTATGTCTTATACTTTGTCTCTCTCTGCCTCTGTCTCTCTCTGTCTCTCACTATGTCTTATACTTTGTCG
>NC_092151.1:21723960-21811460 GCF_045791955.1 Oncorhynchus clarkii lewisi | reverse complement strand
AAGGGTCTGTGATTACCCAAATACAGTCATTAAAGGGTCTGTGATTACCCAAATACAGTCATTAAAGGGTCTGTGATTACCCAAATACAATCATTAATTAAAGGGTCTGTGATTACCCAAATACAGTCATTAAAGGGTCTGTGATTACCCAAATACAGTCATTAAAGGGTCTGTGATTACCCAAATAGAGTCATTAAAGGGTCTGTGATTACACAAATATAATCATTAAAGGGTCTGTGATTACCCAAATACAGTCATTAAAGGGTCTGTGATTACCCAAATACAGTCATTAAAGGGTCTGTGATTACCCAAATACAATCATTAATTAAAGGGTCTGTGATTACCCAAATACAATCATTAATTAAAGGGTCTGTGATTACCCAAATACAGTCATTAAAGGGTCTGTGATTACCCAAATACAGTCATTAAAGGGGAAATGTGTTTTTAGTGTGTCAGAATGATTAATGACTGAGAGCCAAGCCCCTCTAACTCTGGTGTTTAGTCTAAACAGTAGACCTGATCCAGCCACACACACTGATGGTGTGTGTGTGTGTGTGTGTGTGTGTGTGTGTGTGTGTGTGTGCATATGGCAGTCCTGTGGTGAGAGGGGAGAAAAGCAAGGTGTGCTTCCAGGGTGTGCAGAAGACCAGTAACATTACACCACTGAAGTCATACAGAAGTAGGAAGTCATACAGCAGGGGTACGTAGGAAGTCATACAGCAGGGGTACGTAGGAAGTCATACAGCAGGGGTACGTAGGAAGTCATACAGCAGGGGTACGTAGGAAGTCATACAGCAGGGGTACGTAGGAAGTCATACAGCAGGGGTACGTAGGAAGTCATACAGCAGGGGTACGTAGGAAGTCATACAGAAGTAGGAAGTCATACAGAAGTAGGAAGTCATACAGCAGGGGTACGTAGGAAGTCATACAGCAGGGGTACGTAGGAAGTCATACAGCAGGGGTACGTAGGAAGTCATACAGCAGGGGTACGTAGGAAGTCATACAGCAGGGGTACGTAGGAAGTCATACAGCAGGGGTACGTAGGAAGTCATACAGCAGGGGTACGTAGGAAGTCATACAGCAGGGGTACGTAGGAAGTCATACAGCAGGGGTACGTAGGAAGTCATACAGCAGGGGTACGTAGGAAGTCATACAGCAGGGGTACGTAGGAAGTCATACAGCAGGGGTACGTAGGAAGTCATACAGCAGGGGTACGTAGGAAGTCATACAGCAGGGGTACGCAGGAAGTCATACAGCAGGGGTACGTAGGAAGTCATACAGAAGTAGGAAGTCATACAGCAGGGGTACGTAGGAAGTCATACAGCAGGGGTACGTAGGAAGTCATACAGCAGGGGTACGTAGGAAGTCATACAGCAGGGGTACGTAGGAAGTCATACAGCAGGGGTACGTAGGAAGTCATACAGCAGGGGTACGTAGGAAGTCATACAGAAGTAGGAAGTCATACAGCAGGGGTACGTAGGAAGTCATACAGAAGTAGGAAGTCATACAGCAGGGGTACGTCTGTGTGTATTTGTTCATTTGCTATTCCAGTGTGATTAATGATGTGTATTGGACAGTGAGTTATGATGATCATTACCAGCCCTTTACACCCCTCATTAGCACCTCTTAACAATGCTGATTTCCTCTGTTTCTTACCCATCAATGCCCTTTTAGACTCTACACATATTTATGTTATTTGTACATAACAATTAGGCTGTTGTGTTAAGTTATTACACTTGGGATATCTTGGAAAATAAGAGTGTTTTCCTTTCAAGGCTAAACTAAGTTCTTTTTTTTTTTTTTAAAGTCAGTATAGTATGATCCTCTGAGAGATCACCGGGTGGACTGCTAACACAGACAAAAGACAAGGCCATTTCAAAACGAGACTTTTATGAAACCTAGCTAGCTCATAAGTCCTGGAATGGTGTCTGACAGAAACCTGGGAACTCCAGATGTTCCACAGATCAAGTTGAGGAGTTGATAAGGAGTCATCGCTCAACACCCGTGTCACGCCTGGTGGGCCCACTGATTTACTGCCCGGTGATGATGAAACAACCATTCAGACACTAAATGCTTTATGTCATTACACAAGCAGCTGCGTGTGTGTGTGTTTGTGTGTGTGCGGGTCTGTCTGGATGATGTCATGGCAGTGGATGGGAACAGGAATGAAACAGACCATTAGTTATTTTCCCCTCAGGTTTTCAAGGCTTTGCTTGTTTCAACGCTGGAAGAAGGAAGTACAATAACAGGTACTGCCTCTTGTAACCTGTGCATGATGGAATGGCTGAAACTGGAGTATATTCTGAATTATTTTCCCTTCCTAAAAGATAAAAACAGCTTGATATTATTATTAAAATGACTGTGCATGTAAGGAGAAACTTCAGCTGACAAAAGTAGGCTACAGTTTCTAAGAAAAATGCCTTTGTATTAAAATACCAGATCAATAATGCTCCAAAACAAAAGTAGTAGAATAAAAGTACAAATCTGAGACCCCACCTCCTCAGATGTGAGCAGGGAGATATAACATCAATCATAAGGAGAGAAAAAGGAGGTGTGTGGGTTGGAGGGTGGTAGGGTTAGGGAAGCTGTCAATTTCAGGAATGAGTGACACAAACACTGAAGGAGTTGGACAGATGAGAGCCCCAGGCCCTGAGTGTGTGCTGTGGTGTAGGTGCATGGGGAGGGATATGGGGTATATACCTCCAGTGCATTGAGTGTGGCCAGAAGCAACAGCAGCAGCAGCTGTATGTAAGTCAAAGGGGAGCTCTGACTTCCTGGGCTCCTGCTCTACATGTCACAGGCCTGATTAATGACCTGCAGGCCTTGCACTCTCCACCTCCTCCCCCCTCTCCCCCTCTCCATCCTCTCTCTGCCCAACACAATTCATCTACACCAACGCTTGTCAACGTATTCAGGCTGGTCTCATAGACTAGACGTAGCATAGTAAACATTAATGCGGGACACTCAAATTAGTATGATATATATAAGTGATGAAGGTAGGCAACAACACATCTGCTACGCTGATCCTCGACACGGGGGCCTCACAAGGGTGCGTCCTCAGCCCCTTCCACCAATAACTGCATGGCCACGCACGTCTCCAACTCAATCATAAAGTTTGCTGACTACACAACAGTGGTAGGCCTGATTACCAACAGCACCAGGAAAATAACCTCTCCCTCATTGTCAACAAAATGAATTAGCTGATTGTGGACTTCAGGAGACAGCAGAGAGCGCATGTCCTCATCTACATTGACTGGGAGGGTGAAAGGCTTCAAGTTCCCCGGCGTGCACATCACTGACAACCTGCAATGGTCCAACCACATATACATGAAAGCAGGGTGTTTGGTCGTGGTGGATGGGTAGGCGTATAATGCAAATGTATACCAACCCCATGGTTGTATGTTTGAATGTCATCACGGACAGCTTTTGTGTTTGAGCTAATTAGCAACTTTGCAACTACTTACTACTTTTTTAGCTACTTTGCAACTACTTAGCATGTTAGCTAACCCTTCCCCTAACCATAACCCTAACCTTAACACCTAACCCCAAACCCCTTGCCTAGCTGACGTTAGCCACCTAGCCCCCTAGCTAACGTTAGCCACCAAAAATTGGAATTCGTAACATATAATACATTTTGCAAATCCATAGGATGTTGTATGAATTGAGAGGTCACATACATTGCACGAACACTGCACTACACACACATCCAAAATGTAAACACTGATACAGCATCTCTGGTAAGCAAGGGCTGACGCCTAGTCCTAAAAGCCTTCTGTAGACGATTGTGTCAGTGCTTTAATGGCTTGCCTTGAGCGTGTGAGTATGCCTGTGTGTGTGTATATCCAAGCCAAGAGGTGGAGCAGTGTAGTGTCGAGACTGAGACAGAGTGCCTGCCTGGCCGCCCTACCCTGTGCTGTGGTTGTGTTCGTTTCCCAGCCTGTCAGGCATTTGTAGCAGAGTGATTTATGACCAGAGGACTCCAACCTGTCTTCACTGCCACTCCACTATTGTTACTACTGACATGTAATGAGGCCAGACATGCCTTCAAGCTGAGCACTTAAGAGAGATTCAATCTCTTCCAGTCACCCAGTCACAGGCACCAGAGTGACTCTTTTCTCTCTGTTCTCTCTCTCTTTCTCTCCCTTCCCTTTCTATCTTTCTCTCCCTGTCTTTTTTCCTGTGGTGGTAGAGTTGAAAGGCAGGGTTGAATGCAACTGGAGATGATGCAAAGAAGGCAGACAGAGAGGAAGACGAGTGTATAGAGGACAAGTCAAGCAACTCTTTATCGATCAAATCAACTGTTTCTTTCTCAGGGCTGAGGGACCAATCTGGCTCTTTACAAAACTATTCAAACCCAACAATCTGTAGCGGTAGGGCAATTCCATGGCGACAGGCTGATGCTGAGACTCAGATTTTTCACTTTAAAATGAATGCCAAACAAAAAACAATTATTGCAAAGTTAAACAAACAGTACAACTCAATGCACAAGGACTATTTACAATTTCCACTGAACATTTGACAAAAACACGTTTACTTGAAGAACAGTGCAGATGCAATGTTTGGTCACATAATGACGGTTTGTGCTGTTTATGCTGTAGTTCTGTTACCAAACATTGCATCTGAACATTGTAAAGTGAAAAATCTTTGTCAGCATTACTTTGTTAACGTGGAATTGCCCAGTTGCAAGTAACTAATACTGGTAGAGTTTATGTTTTTATATTGGTTACACAGCTTCTACACTGTTCTGTTTGCTACTGCTTTACTCTGAGCAAACTGTGTACAACCTAAACTTCTCTCAATTGCTCTCACCTCCCCCTCCCACTCCCTCTTCTCTGAGTGAGAGAGGCAGTATCAGTGTAATCAATAACAGAGTCTCTGGCAGCTCTCCCACCTCTGACCCCAGCTCTTTGTCAGCCATGATTAATGACAGTGTGTGTGTGTGTGTGTGTGTGTGTGTGTGTGTGTGTGTGTGTGTGTGTGTGTGTGTGTGTGTGTGTGTGTGTGTGTGTGTGTGTGTGTGTGTGTGTGTGTGTGTGTGTGTTCTCTGCAGCCTGCCCTGCCTCTCCACCATTGTTCCACAACACTTAATGAACTCTGACAAGAATACTTTTCCCCCTCCGCTACATTTTTCCTCTGGCTCTAAGAGAGGGTGTTAGCAGCTTAAACTTGCTACCGAGACCCGTAGATGGAGAGGATTTAGATATGAGGATTTAGATATGAGGATTTAGATATGAGGATTTAGATATTTACCTTTTATCTATCTAATTTGCTTAACTCCATCGTGATTAAAGGTTTGCCAATCACAATGGAATAGGAAGCACTTGAGTATAAGAACATTGTTCATTATGAGTGGACCCATTGTAGACCATAGTCATATACTTTGTCAATATTTAATGCTGTACTGCCAATAAACTTTTCCAATAGATTTCAATATCCAATATCTTAAGCCATCCCCTTAAATATGCTGTAACTTTTGTGAGTTATTTTGACGACAGACTCACTAGAATACATCAAGAGAATGGGATCAGAATTTTGGGGATCTGTCACGTTCTGACCTTAGTTCTTTTGTTATGTCTTTGTTTTAGTATGGTCAGGGCGTGATTTGGGTGGGCAGTAGTTCTTTTTTCTATGTTGTGGTTTTGTGTTTGGCCTGGTATGGTTCTCAATCAGAGGCAGGTGTCGTTAGTTGTCTCTGATTGAGAATCATACTTAGGGAGCCTTTTCCCACCTGTGTGGTGTGGGTGATTGTTTTCTGTTATGTGTATGTCACCTTTCAGAACTGTTTCGGTTCGGTCTCCGTTGTTATTTTATTTTGTGTTCTCTGTTTAATAAATATAACGATGAACACTTACCAAGCTGCGCTTTGGTCCTCACCTCATTCCAACGTCGAGCGTTACAGGATCAATGAAAGAAAGACACCTAAATACATGTACATTTGAAGACGGAAGTTTACATACACCTTCGCCAAATACATTTAAACTCAGTTTTTCACAATTGCTGACATTTAATCCTAGTAAAATGTCCCTGTCTTAGGTCAGTTAGGATCACCACTTTCTTTTAAGAATTTGAAATGTTGGAATAATAGTAGAGAAAATTATTTATTTCAGCTTTTATTTCTTTCATCACATTCCCAGTGGGTCAGAAGTTTACATACACTCAATTAGAATTTGGTAGCATTGCCTTTCAATTGTTTAACTTGGGTCCAACATTTCGGGTTGCCTTCCACAAGCTTCCCACAAATGTTCTATAGGATTGAAGTCAGGGCTTTGTGATGGCTATTCCAATACCTTGACTTTGTTGTTGCCTCTTACAGCCACCGAGACGCCAGCGTCTCACCTAGCCAACAGGAAATGGAAATGCGTAGCGCCAAATGCTAATAGTACTCGCTAAAACTCAAACTTTCATTAAAACACACATGCAGGGTACTGAATTAAAGCTACACTCGTTGTGAATCTAGCCAACATGTCAGATTTTTAAAATGCTTTTCGGCGAAAGCATGAGAAGCTATTATCTAATAGCATGCAACCCCCCGAAATACCTGAAGGGGACGTAAAACAAAATAATTAGCGTAGCCGGCGCTACACAAAACGCAGAAATAAAATATAAAAAATTATTGTACACATAATTACAATAGGAATGATAGTGTACAATAGTAGGATATACCCTTGTCTATTGCCTGCACTAACCATGGAACTGTGTGATGACATTGCCAAGTATATAAGCTACATGGAATTGTTTTAAGAAAGTCATACCAAGGATCATTTTGAAGACCCCTTGAAGTATATATATTTTTAAATAAAACATAATTTGATGTCTCATCTTTCCATAGAGGGGTCTTAATAATTTGTACGCTACAGACAATTTCATGAGAAGATCGATTTTCAGGATGTCTCATGATCTGACAAATCCAGCTCTAGCTCTGTCACCTTTCACCGCAGATGCGGAAGAGCGACATTGGAGGATGCGGTTGATTGAGATGCATCCAATGCAACCCCCCCCCCCCTAGATATCTCTAGATTAAACTGATAGATCGTTATTGGGATTTTTGTATTATGCTAATTAGTTTCCGCCGGGGCATGGACATCGACTCTAGGTGGATAAACAGCTGAACAATTTAAATTCTGCTTATTGGCACAACATTTCATAAACTTTACTGTGGGAAAGTTAATATGTTGATATGCTTTAGTTTGCTGCCACATGATCGTTTTCACATTTCCAGCGATGATAAGGTAAAATCGATCTTAAACAACTATAATTTATATTTACAATTACCTTGATCCAAACAGAATTACCAAGCTCTTATCAAGATGTAAATTACAGTGCATGGAGAATGCTATAATTTCTATTGGAAAAAAATAGATGCTTTTTCCTCTTTGAACCGGTAGGCTCACTAGATCTTAGCTCTTTTCATGCTTAAGTTAAAGGACTAAATACGCATAGAGAGAAAAGTGCATAAAAAGGGAATTACGTTCAACTTACCCACGCATAACTCGGGTTGAAATTGACCCCAATGACAGCACTCTCAGAAGAGGAGAGAGTGTCTCTGAATAATTACTCTGAAATATGACTTTGCTGCCATCTGCTCGTGAAAAGTATATATCACACCTCCTAAAACAGCAGATGAGGTACACACACACACACACACACACACACACACACACACACACACACACACACACACACACACACACACACACACACACACACACACACACACACACACACACACACACACACACACACACACACACACACACACAGTTAGATAGCTAACAACACTCCATTATTACACAGTTGAATCAATTAATTCTAATTTCACACTGACAGTAAGAGCATAACTTTATCACCTCTCTCTCTCTCTCTCTCTCTCTCTCTCTCTCTCTCTCTCTCTCTCTCTCTCTCTCAATTTTGTCCTCTGTCTGTTCTCCCTCAAGCCTTCCGACTCCCTGAAGAGAAAACATTCCCAGGTGTGAAACTGGGAATGGGGAGGATGAAATGAGAACTATGTTTCCTACCCCAGAGTGTGTGTGTGTTTGAATTCTCAACACACATATTTCAAATGTTCATGGGACCACTCAACCAACACTTACAATTCCCTAACTGTTTGTTTTGGTAAACACCATATGGCGGGACAAACAACAGCAAGGTGGATGTTTGTTTTGTGAGGACAGGAATAAGAAGCAGGTATTTGAGTAGACTGTTACATGTAAGAAGTGATTTAGTGAACAGTGCTTATCATCAGCTCCCAAAGCAACCTGAAAACTTGCATTAGCTCCCAAAGCTAATGCCTAGGGTTTAGTTCAGCAGCCTAACCCAGTCTTGTGGCATGTTAAAACCTTGTTGATCAACAAAGCAAAATTATTTAAGGGGATCGTCTAAAGATCAATCGGTCAGATCAGAGGTTGTGTTTATGTCAGAGGCTGTGTACATGTGTGTATCTGTGTATGTGTGTGTGTGTGTGTGTAAATGTGTGTGTGTGCGCTCTGAGATGTCGCACTCAGTATGTCAGCATCTGGTGCTATCGGAATTGGTCCTGAGGACAGAAAAGTTACACTATATATACAAAAGTATGTGGACATCCCCTCAAATTAGTGGATTCTGTTATTTCAGCCATACCCGTTGCAGACAGGTGTATAAAATCGAGAACACAGCCATGCAATCTACACAGACAAACATTGTCAGTAGAATGGCCTTACTGAAGAGCTCAGAAACTTTCAACGTGGCACCGTCAAATTTCTGCCCTGCTAGAGCTTCCCCGGTCAACTGTAAGTGCTGTTATTGTGAAGTGGGAGCAGCAACGGCTAAGCCGCGAAGTGGTAGGCCGCACAAGCTCATAGAATGGGACCTCTGAGTGCTGAAGCATATAGCGTGTAAAAATCACCTGTCCTCGGTTGCAACACTCACTATCGAGTTCCAAACTGCCTCTGGCTTTCCATGGCCCAGCAGCCTAAGATCACCATGCGCAATGCCAAGCATCGGCTGGAGCTCGCCGCCATTGGACTCTGGAACAGTGGAAACACGTTCTCTGGAGTGATGAATCACGCTTCACCATCTGTCAGTTCAGCGTTTAGCGGATGCCAGGAGAACGCTACCTACCCTAATGTATAGTGCCAACTGTACATTTTGGTAAATAATGGTTTGGGCTAGGCCCCTTAATTCCAGTGAAGGGAAATCCCAACATCAGTAGCCAACCTCACTAATGCTCTTGTGGCTGAATGGAAGCAAGTCCCGGCAGCAATGTTCCAACATCTAGTGGAAAGCCTTCCCAGAAGAGTGGAGGCTGTTATAGCAGCAAAGGGGGACCAACTCCATATTAATGTTAATGAATAAGGTGTTTATCTAACATCTGATCCCAGCGCTCTGTGTGTGTGCGTGCCTTTCTCCGTTTGTGAGGTCTCTCACTGCTGTTTCACCAGCCCAGATGGGATTTCCATCAGTGTCTCCAAGGGGTAGGGTGCGATTCAAGCTATGTGTGTGTGTGTGTGTGTTTGTTTTTGTGTGTGTGAGTGGGTGTGTGCAACTCAGTGTTCCTTTGGGGGTGTGCACTAAACAATTGATATGCTGCCTGGCTAAGTTCACTAGGTTTCCAGCAGAGGGCAATGTATAACCATCATTACGCTGAGGTTCAAATATAGCCTATTGGCTGTAGAAGCTGAAGCTGATATGGTAGAGGAAGAATTTAAACGTTGCTTTCCTGTCAACTCATTTTAGGCCATGTTCCTGAGTCCTGGTGTGTGAAACACCAGCTTTCTGCTTCTGCTCTCTCTCTTTCTCTCTCTCTCTCTCTCTCTCTCTCTCTCTCTCTCTCTCTCTCGGCATGGGAAACATATGTTAACATTGCCAAAGCAAGTGAAGTAGATAATATACAAAAGTGAAATAAACAATTTAAATGAACAGTAAACATTTCACACATAAGTTCCAAAAGAATAAAAACAGTTCAAATGTCATACAATGTACAGTTGTGGACAAAAGTTTTGAGAATGACACATATTAATTTTCACAAAGTTAGCTGCTTCAGTGTCTAGATATTTTTGTCAGATGTTACTATGGAATACTGAAGGGTGATTACCTTTTGCAGAATATCAGTCTGTCCCTGATGTTTTTCCTGGAGAGAAGTGGCTTCTTTGCTGCCCTTCTTGACACCAGGCCATCCTTGACACCTGCCTGCTGCCATTCCTGAGCAAGCTCTGTACTGGTGGTGCCCCGATCCCGCAGCTGAATCAACTTTAGGAGACGGCCTGGCGCTTGCTGGACTTTCTTGGGCGCCCTGAAGCCTTCTTCACAACAATTGAACCGCTCTCCTTGAAGGTCTTGATGATCCGATAAATGGTTGTTTTAGGTGCAATCTTACTGGCAGCAATATCCTTGCCTGTGAAGCCCTTTTTGTGGCATGGCTGAAATGCAGTGGAAATGTTTTTTGAGGGATTCAGTTCATTTGCATGGCAAAAAGGGACGTTGATTAATTGCAATTCATCTGATCACTCTTCATAACATTATGGAGTATATGCAAATTCCCATCATACAAACTGAGACATCAGACTTTGTGAAAATTAATGTTTGTGTCATTCTCAAAACTTTTGGCCACGACTGTATCTATACAGTGTTGTAACAATGTGCAAAATGTTAAAGTACATAAGGGGAAAAATTGTGTTTGTTCTTCACTGGTTGCCCTTTTCTTGTGGCAACAGATCACAAATCTTGCTGCTGTGCTGGCACACTGTGGTATTTCACCCAGTAGATATGCGAGTTTATCAACATCGGGTTTGTTTGGATCTGGGTAATCTGAGGGAAATTTGAGTCTCTAATATAGTCATACACATGGTAGGAGGTTGGGTGCAGCTCAGTTTCCACCTCATTTTGTGGGCAGTGTGCACATAGCCTGTCTTCTCTTGAGAGCCAGGTCTGCCGACGGCGGTCTTTCTTAATAGCAAGGCTATGCTCACTGAGTCTGTACATAGTCAAAGCTTTCCTTAAGTTTGTGGCAGTCACAGTGGTCAGGTATTCTGCCACTGTATACTTGGTATGCTTTGGGCCAAATAGCATTATAGTTTTCTGTTTTTTTGTTAATTCTTTCCAATGTGTCAAGTAATTATCTTTTTGTTTTCTCATAATTTGGTTGAGTCTAATTGTGTTGCTGTCCTGGGGTCTGTTTGTGTTTGTGAACAGAGCCCTAGGACCAGATTGCTTAGGGCACTCTTCTCTAGGTTCATCTCTCTGTAGGTGATAGCTTTGTTACGGAAGATTTGGGAATCGCTTCCTTTTAGGTGGTTGTAGAATTTAACGTCTCTTTTCTGGATTTTGATAATTAGCGGGTATCGGCCTAATCCTGCTCTCTCTCTTTCTCTGTCTCTCTCTCACTCTCTCCTCCCTCTCAGTATATTAACAGATTGAATCCCTCTAATATGCACATTCCACTGGTGTGTGTGTGTGTGTGTGCGTGCGTGCGTGCGTGAGAGAGAGAGAGATGCGGCTTAGCCCTATTCTTCTCCATCTCACTCTCCGTCTCCTCATTTTATCTACCTCTTTCCTGTCCCTCACTCTATCCCGTCTTTCCTGTTCCTCTCTCTATCCCTTCTTTCCTGTCCCTCTCTCTATCTCGTCTTTCCTGTCCCTCTCTCTATCCCGTCTTTCCTGTCCCTCTCTCTATCCCGTCTTTCCTGTCCCTTTCTCTATCCCGTCTTTCCTGTCCCTCTCTCTATCCCGTCTTTCCTGTCCCTCTCTCTATCCCGTCTTTCCTGTCCCTCTCTCTATCCCGTCTTTCCTGTCCCTCTCTCTATCCCGTCTTTCCTGTCCCTTTCTCTATCCCGTCTTTCCTGTCCCTCTCTCTATCCCGTCTTTCCTGTCCCTCTCTCTATCCCGTCTTTCCTGTCCCTCTCTCTATCCCGTCTTTCCTGTCCCTCTCTCTATCCCGTCTTTCCTGTCCCTCTCTCTATCCCGTCTTTCCTGTCCCTCTCTCTATCCCGTCTTTCCTATCCCTCTCTCTATCCCATCTTTCCTGTCCCTCTCTCTATCCCGCCTTTCCTGTCCCTCTCTCTATCCCGTCTTTCCTGTCCCTCTCTCTATCCCGTCTTTCCTGTCCCTCTCTCTATCCCGTCTTTCCTGTCCCTCTCTCTATCCCGTCTTTCCTGTCCCTCTCTCTATCTCGCCTTTCCTCTACCTCTTACTTCCCTCCCCATTCACTCTTTCTCTTTCTCTCCCTCTCACCCTCCTTACAGACCCAGTAACTACTGAGAAGAACGTGAAGTATGTTCCACTAAAATACTTATAGCGAGAAAAGGACAACACACACAACCAAACAGATGCTGAGATAGCCACTTAAACAGACAGACGTGTGTGAGCACACACACACATACACACGCACACACATTAGGTAATTTCAACCACTTTCAGGACAAATTGATTTACCATCATGTCACAGTCATCATCCTCTCCTCTCCTCAATTTAATTGAGGAGCTGATTCTGAGTCACGTTCGTTAATGTTTCTTCTTCTAAGAAGATGTTAGATATTATGGAAATACAACCGTCAGTTGTAAATGGAGGGGGATGTTTTGTTAATTCAAGTAGACAATGAAACACATTTTATCTATGATCAAACAGTATTTTCCAGAGAATAACTATGAATATTAAATTGAATATGGGTAAAGCTTTTATCAGTATTTTTCCTATGAAGCCAACTGTTTTCCACATGGATTATTGGCTTTGTTCTTATGCTACGAACAAGGTTGAATGGTTCATTACAAGTAATTGGACCCCTCTGTTGGAAAAGCAGAATGCGAGACACTGAAGGAACATGCTCTCCTCTTTGACAATCACGTTGTTTAGGACCAGCACTGTCTAGCATTGGTTGTAATGTGTGTGTGTGTGTGTGTGTGTGTGTGTGTGTGTGTGTGTGTGTGTGTGTGTGCTCTCACAGACTCGTGTCAGAACTAGACATTCATCCATGTTTCTAAAAGGTCTTTATTTTGAAGTTGTTCCAAACGTCAAATTTAAAAGTGTTTTACCGTTACGTTTAGGCATTAACTCCTAATTTTTAAGGTTAGGGTTACTTTCAGACATTAACATCAAATTCTTAAGGTTAGGCATGTTTACAGTAAGGGTTAAGGTTTGGGATAGGCTTTAAAGAAAAAAAACTTTCTATCGCTTGATTCAGTCTTGAACCTTTGAAATCAGAGGCACAATCTTGCACCCATCCAACATCCCCATTCACAACAACCTAGCATCACCAAAAATGTTGTGAAGGTGATAGTCCTCACTGTTGCCCCTTGTGGCCTGTTTCAACTTAATCTCCCGACGTCCTCAGACATAGATGGACGTTGAAGACTGACTTCTATCACGGGTGACCTGGCTGGATAAAGGAGCAGCAGGTATTTGTTGATTCAATCAGAAAACCATTTTCTTTTTTGGTGCAGGAAACAATCTGTCTTCAGACCGATGTCCCTGTGCAAACATTGACTGTGTATGTGCGTGTGTGTGTGAGTGCGTGTGTATCAAAGCTTCCCTCCCACTTCGAACCGGCTCATTCTTATAGTTGACAATTGGAAAACCATTGGGTTGGCAGAATTTCAGTAGTTTCATTCTCAAGGTGTTGAAGCAACCTTCATCTTAATCAGTCTGACTGATAATACCAGTGATTTCAGTTATTTTCTTGGACGATGTCTACCTCTGTCCTCTTAAACCATGTCTCTAACTGTCCTCTTAGACCATGTATCTAACTGTCCTCTTAGGCCATGTCTCTAACTGTCCTCTTAGTCCACGTCGCTAACTGTCCTCTTAGACCATGTCGCTAACTGTCCTCTTAGACCATGTCTCTAACTGTCCTCTTAGACCATGTCTACCACTGTCCTCTTAGGCCATGTATCTAACTGTTCTCTTAGACCATGTCTACCACTGTCCTCTTAGGCCATGTATCTAACTGTCCTCTGAGACCATGTCGCTAACTGTCCTCTGAGACCATGTCTACCACTGTCCTCTTAGGCCATGTATCTAACTGTTCTCTTAGACCATGTCACTAGCTGTCCTCTAAGTCCATGTCTCTAACTGTCCTCTTAGACCATGTCTACCACTGTCCTCTTAGGCCATGTATCTAACTGTCATCTTAGGCCATGTATCTAACTGTCCTCTTAGACCATGTCTCTAACTGTCATCTTAGACCATGTATCAACTGTCCTCTTAGACCATGTCTCTAACTGTCCTCTTAGACCATGTACTGTATCTAACTGTCCTCTTAGACCATGTCTCTAACTGTCATCTTAGACCATGTATCTAACTGTCCTCTTAGACCATGTCTCTAACTATCCTCTTAGACCATGTACTGTATCTAACTGTCCTGATAGACCATGTCTCTAACTGTCCTCTTAGACCATGTATCTAACTGTCCACTTAGACCATGTATCCAACTGTCCTCTTAGACCTTGTCGCCAAATGCCCACTTAGACCATGTATCCAACTGTCCTCTTAGACCATGTCGCTAACTGTCCTCCTAGTCCATGTCGCTAACTGTCCTGTTAGACCATGTCTCTAACTGTCCTCTTAGACCATGTCGCTAGCTGTCCTCTTAGACCACGTCTCTAACTGTCCTCTTAGACCATGTATCTAACTGTCCTCTTAGACCATGTTTCTAACTGTCCTCTTAGGCCATGTACTGTATCTAACTGTCCTCTTAGACCATGTACTGTATCTAACTGTCCTGATAGACCATGTCTCTAACTGTCCTATTAGACCATGTCTCTAACTGTCCTCTTAGACCATGTACTGTATCTAACTGTCCTGATAGACCATGTCTCTAACTGTCCTCTTAGACCATGTACTGTATCTAACTGTCCTGATTGACCATGTCGCTAACTGTCCTCTTAGACCATGTACTGTATCTAACTGTCCTTATAGACCGTGTCTCTAAGTGTCCTCTTAGACCATGTACTGTATCTAACTGTCCTGATAGACCATGTCTCTAACTGTCCTCTTAGACCATGTCTCTAACTGTCCTATTAGACCATGTCTTTAACTGTCCTATTAGACCATGTACTGTATCTAACTGTCCTCTTAGACCATGTATCTAACTGTCCTCTTAGACCCTGTCTCTAACTGTCCTATTAGACCATGTATCCAACTGTCCTCTTAGACCATGTACTGTATCTAACTGTCCTCTTAGACCATGTCTAAGAACAACAGCAAAGGACCTTGTGAAGATTCTGGATGAATCGGGTACAAAAGTATCTATATCCACAGTAAAACAAGTCCTGTACCGACATAGGTAGGAAAGGGAAGAAGCCACTGCTCCAAAACCGGCATAAAAAAGCCAGACTACTGTTTGCGACTGCACATGGGGACAAAGATCGTACTTTTCGAGAAATGTCCTCTGGTCTGATGAAACAAAAATAGAACTGTTTGACCATAATGACCATTGTTATGTTTGGAGGAAAAAAAGGGAAGCTTGCAAGTCGAAGAACACCATCCCAACCGTGAAGCACGTGGGTGGCATCATCATGTTGTGGGGGTGCTTTGCAGCAGGAGGGACTGGTGCACTTCACCAAATAGATGGCATCATGAGGGAGGACAATTATGTGGATATATTGAAGCAACATCTCAAGACATCAGTCAGGAAGTTAAAGCTTGGATGCAAATGGGTCTTCCAAATGGACAATGACCCCAAGCAAACTTCCAAAGTTGTGGCAAAATGGCGTAAGGACAACAAAGTCAAGGTATTGGAGTGGCCATCACAAAGCCCTGACCTCAATCCCATTGAACATTTTTGGGCAGAACTGAAAAAGCGTATGCGAGCAAGGAGGTCTACATACCTGACTCAGTTACACCAGCTCTGTCAGGAGGAATGGGCCAAAATTCACCCAAGTTATTGTGGGAAGCTTGTGGAAGGCTACCCAAAATGTTCAATTTTAAGACAATGCTACCAAATACTAATTGAGTTTATTTAAACTTCTGACCCACTGGGAACGTGATGAAAGAAATAAAAGCTGAAATTTATAATTCTCTCTACTATTATTCCGACATTTCACATTCTTAAAATAAAGTGGTGATCCTAACTGACCTAAGACAGGGAAGAGAAGAGAAGTCTAGCGTTTTTAATATGTAAAATATGCCTTCTGCATAGTTCACAGTTCGATCAGGCTAATCAGGCAGCACCACTGCCCTGCACTACACACACACGGTCGTGACACACACACACACACACACACACACACACACATACACACACACACACACACACACACACACACACACACACACACACACACACACACACACACACACACACACACACACACACACACACACACACACACACACACACACACACACGCAGATATGAACATACCCAAACACATCCTTTGTCTGACAGCATTCTCTGCATGCTAAATGTAATTTTTATTGTGATGGGCAGGGTGTATAGTTTAACTGTATGTGTTTACGTGTGTGTTTTCAGAATGTGTGTGTGTGGTTTTGTGAGGTGGTGTGGCTATTACTTGTGTTATCAGTCTTAAAACAGACAAATCAATCCCACCCTGACGACCTGCTCGGCAAAAGACCGTCGACCAACCAATTAGCTGCTTTATTGGCCTTTATGGAGACGAGCTTGTTAGGATGAGGGGGAGGGGGGTCAAGTACCGAAAAAAACATGACTAAACATAATGAATGTAGGAGAAAGGAAAGAAGAGGAGGGAGGATAGAGAAGGAGAGGAGAGGGCAGGGAAGGGGAGGGTATAGGAGGAGAGGAGAAATTATAAGAAAGCGAGGGAGGGAGAAATATAAAGAGAGAGAGAGAAAGAAAAGAGTGAGCGAGGTTGAGAAGGGACGAGAGCTTGTAAAGGAGAGGGAGCGAGAGAGAGCGGAAGGAAGAGTGGGAGGTGGTAAAGAGAGATTGAGAGTGAAAAGCTGTGGCGAGGGAGAGAGAGAGAGCGGAAGGAAGAGAGGGAGGTGGTAAGGAGAGGAAGAGAGTGAAAAGCTGTGGAGAGGGAGAGAGAGATCGGAAGGAAGAGAGGGAGGTGGTAAGGAGAGGAAGAGAGTGAAAAGCTATGGAGAGGGAGAGAGCGGAAGGAAGAGAGGGAGGTGGTAAGGAGAGGAAGAGAGTGAAAAGCTGTGGAGAGGGAGAGAGAGAAAAAGGTAGAGATGTAGCGACAGAGAGAGGGAAAGAGGGAAAGAGAGGAAGTATGGAGAGATGTTGCTGAGGAGGTTCTCTGGCTCGTGCCGAATGACGCAAGTCTGCAGGCAAAGGATTCTGGGATTACTGACTGATCTGTGTGTGTGTGTGTGTGTGTGTCTGCTGAAGGAGAAAGAAAGAACATCCACTCTGGCAAGCTATGTAATGCTCTGACACGTGGGCACACGCACACACACACACATAGGCGACACTAACTATTAGCCAGTCAACACACATACACACACAATTCCCTGAAACCAGTATTTCACCACCGTTTCACCTAAGTTCCATTGCTGATCTACACAGCTACAGGTATTAACATACCAGCACATAGCGGTGCATAACTCTCTCTCTCTCTCTGTGTGTGTGTGTGTGTGTGTGTCCACGCGCTTGGGTGTGTGTGTCTGTGTGTGTGGGTGTGTCACTGAAGAACAGAGGTATCAATCCGTGAAGTAAGACATCTGATGACACGGTGATACACAGACCAAACTTAAGACCAGATCTCTTCAATATCACTCACTCACTCACTCACTCACTCACTCACTCACTCACTCACTCACTCACTCACTCAATCTCCCTCTCTTCCTTTCTCTCTATCTCTCTTATCTAAGCTTGGCAGGTACTTCCACTCTTGAGCAGAGTGGGAATTCCTCCCAGTACGCTCCCATCTCAAGTCTAATCACACACTCAGAACATACACTCACACAAACGCGCAGCCCCCCCCCCCCCCCACTTCCCCTCATCCACACACCCACACCCACACCCCCCTACTCCCCCTCACTCACTCAATCACTCACTCACTCACTCACTCACTCACTCACATATACGCATGCATGCACACTCGCACGCACGCACACACACACACACACACACACACACACACACACACACACACACACACACACACACACACACACACACACACACACACACACACACACACACTCATGGAAGGATGACAAGGAAAGGATTTAATGAAGGGGATGAGGAAAGGAGATGAGGAAAGCAAAGGGATGAGGAAAGCAGGTCTGAGATGAGCCTGTTCTCCAGGGAGATACAATGACCACATGGCTCCACATTACATTACAACACTATAACATTACAGTCCTCCAGTACAATATCTTCGAGAGCAGACAGCATCATTAGTCACTCATTACCTCTGTTGTTCCACCAGAACAACATTGAAATCCAAATCCAATTCTAATATCTGATTATAGTGCAAATTATTTAAAAACGAGAGCTTGTTATGCGATTTGCCATGACATTATAGGAAAGTCAAACAGAGCTCTGATGAAGCCAAATCACATTGAAACAACAAAGGAAGACAATCAGCAGAGACGATTCAACCAGAGGAGAGACATTAGAACAACATCAGCCATCACAATGCCACAATGTCTCTGTGAGAGACATGGCCAACATGCAAACACTAGCTCTATCCTCTATCCCCAGCAAGTTTTGTGTTTCTATCTCTGTGTGTGTGTGTGTGTGTGTGTGTGTGTGTGTGTGTGTGTGTGTGTGTGTGTGTGTGTGTGTGTGTGTGAGAGAGAAAGAAAGAAAGAAAGAAAGAAAGAAAGAAAGAAAGAAAGAAAGAAAGAAAGAAAGAAAGAAAGAAGAGTGTGCGTGTGTGTTTGCTGTAACAGCTCTCTACTCTCCACTCATGGATTGGTTTTTAATCCAACCAGTTAATAAATGTGTTACCATGTGACAGTGAGTTGGGCTGGAGACATTTGAGCTGTTATAGAGTTTGTCCTGCAGCTTCACCAATGATTGTGTGTCCATGCCTGTACATGTGTGTGAATGTGTGTGCGTGTCAAAGACAGAGTGTGTGTGTGTGTGTGTGTGTGTGTGTGTGTGTGTGTGTGTGTGTGTGTGTGTGTGTGTGTGTGTGTGTGTGTGTGTGTGTGTGTGTGTGTGTGTGTGAGTTCGTGTGTGGTTCATGACAATCCTTTATTCTGACTCTCTACTGACTTTTCAGACATACTTTTTCAGAAAGATAATTACTTCTCAAGCCTTTTCTTTCTCTCTCTACCTCAATCTGTTTTTGTGTCTCTCAAGTCCCTTTATGTTAGTCACTCTCCTTCTTTTTCTCCCTATCTCTGTGTTTATGTCTGTTTCTATGTTCTTTTTCTCTCTACTGTATTTTTTATTCTCAGAAGCAGGCATCTGTGTGTCAGTTTTCACTCCAAAATCAAGAACTGTTTGTTGTCCAACATTTATTTTCTAGAACCCTGCTTGTTGTTGTTCCAGACCTGTAAGTGAACACGTTTGTTGAAGTTCTTGAACTGCAAGTGAACATGTTTGTTGGTGTTCTAGAGATGTAAGTAAACATGGTTGTTGGAGTTCTAGAGCTGTAAGTGAACATGTTTGTTGGTGTTCTAGAGATGTAAGTAAACATGGTTGTTGGTGTTCTAGAGCTGTAAGTGAACATGGTTGTTGGTGTTCTAGAGATGTAAGTAAACATGGTTGTTGGTGTTCTAGAGCTGTAAGTGAACATGGTTGTTGGTGTTCTAGAGCTGTAAGTGACATGTTTGTTGGTGTTCTAGAGCTGTAAGTGAACATGGTTGTTGGTGTTCTAGAGCTGTAAGTGACATGTTTGTTGGTGTTCTAGAGCTGTAAGTGAACATGGTTGTTGGAGTTCTAGAGCTGTAAGTGAACATGGTTGTTGGTGTTCTAGAGCTGTAAGTGAACATGGTTGTTGGTGTTCTAGAGCGGTAAGTGAACATGTTTGTTGGTGTTCTAGAGCTGTAAGTGACATGTTTGTTGGTGTTCTAGAGCTGTAAGTGAACATGGTTGTTGGTGTTCTAGAGCTGTAAGTGACATGTTTGTTGGTGTTCTAGAGATGTAAGTAAACATGGTTGTTGGTGTTCTAGAGCTGTAAGTGAACATGGTTGTTGGTGTTCTAGAGATGTAAGTAAACATGGTTGTTGGTGTTCTAGAGCTGTAAGTGAACATGGTTGTTGGTGTTCTAGAGCTGTAAGTGACATGTTTGTTGGTGTTCTAGAGCTGTAAGTGAACATGGTTGTTGGTGTTCTAGAGCTGTAAGTGACATGTTTGTTGGTGTTCTAGAGCTGTAAGTGAACATGGTTGTTGGAGTTCTAGAGCTGTAAGTGAACATGGTTGTTGGTGTTCTAGAGCTGTAAGTGAACATGGTTGTTGGTGTTCTAGAGCGGTAAGTGAACATGTTTGTTGGTGTTCTAGAGCTGTAAGTGACATGTTTGTTGGTGTTCTAGAGCTGTAAGTGAACATGGTTGTTGGTGTTCCAGAGCTGTAAGTGACATGTTTGTTGGTGTTCTAGAGCTGTAAGTGAACATGGTTGTTGGTGTTCTAGAGCTGTAAGTGAACATGTTTGTTGGAGTGTTGGGGAATAATCAGAATTAGTTGGTAACATACTGTATAAAGGTATGTGCTTCTCACCAAATGCTTCGGAATTCAGACTGTCTACCCTGCGCTGTGTAACTCTGTTATTCTCTATGAGCTCAGACATAAGGAATCTTGGTTTGACTTGGACTCCAGCAGATCCTCATTTTTATAAACATGTATCCACCACAAATTGGCAATTAACCCTTTGACATGTATACTTCTGGCCCCTCCTTGGACACTGTGTTAACTAACCTCCAGACGAGCTTCAATGCCATACAACTCTCCTTCCGTGGCCTCCAACTGCTCTTAAACGCAAATAAAACTAAATGCATGCTATTCAATCGATCACTGCCCGCACCTGCCCGCCCGTCCAGCATCACTACTCTGGACGGCTCTGACTTAGAATACGTGGACAACTACAAATACCTAGGTGTCTGGTTAGACTGTAAACTCTCCTTCCAGACTCTTGCATCTCCAATCCAAAATTAAATCTAGAATCGGCTTCCTATATCGCAACAAATCATCCTTCACTCATGCTGCCAAGCATACCCTCGTAAAACTGACCATCCTACCGATCCTCGACTTTGGTGATGTCATCTATAAAATTGCCTCCAACACTCTACTCAACAAACTGGATGCAGTCTATCACAGTGCCATCCGTTTTGTCACCAAAGCCCCATACACTACCCACCATCGCGACCTGTACTCTCTCGTTGGTTGGCCCTCGCTTCATACTCGTCGCCAAATCCACTGGCTACAGGTTATCTACAAGTCTCTGCTAGGTAAAGCCCTACCTTATCTCAGCTCACTGGTCACCATAGCAGCACCCACTCGTAGCACGTGCTCCAGAAGATATATCTCACTGGTCACACCCAAAGCCAATTTCTCCTTTGCTCGTCTTTCCTTCCAGTTCTCTGCTGCCCATGACTGGAACAAATTGCAAACATCTCTGAAGCTGGAGACTCACATCTCCCTCACTAGCTTTAAGCACCAGCTGTCAGAGCAGCTTACAGATCACTGCACCTGTACATAGCCCATCTGTAAACAGCCCATGGACCTACCTCATCCCCATACTGGTATTTATTTATTTTGCTCCTTTGCACCCCAGTATCTCTACCTGCACATTCATCTTCTGCCAATCTACCATTCCAGTGTTTAATTGCTATATTGTAATTACTTCGCCACCATTGCCTGTTTATTTCCTTAACTTACCTCATTTGCACTCACTGTAAGTATACTTTTTGTTTTCTTTTGTTCTACTGTATTATTGACTATGTTTTGTTTATTCCATGTGTAACTCTGTGTTGTTGTATGTGTCGAATTGCTACACTTTATCTTGCCCAGGTCGCAGTTGCAAATGAGAACTTGTTCTCAACTAGCCTACCTGGTTAAATAAAGGTGAAATAAAATAAAATAAAAAATAAAAAAAATGTACGAACACACAGGTGTGATCATTCTACAGTGGTCCCTGCATCGTACACTCAAACCGGTGTGATTAGATCACTTCATCAGAACGTCTAGTTACGATTGATGCAACTGTCAGCGTTTGATCAGGTCACATTGCTTTTTCACAGAAATATTTTTGCACAAATACAGTCTTTAAAATGTTATGTCCTCAATATCAGCAGTTTATTTTTGGATGCAATGCTCCGACATTCACAGAACAGTGGAGGCTCCTTAGAGGAGGACGGGGAGGACTATCCTCAGTGAATTTCATAAAAATAGTGAAACATTTAAAGAAGTATCATTTTTGGGTTAAAACTATACTAAATATATTCAGGTCAACAAATAATTTATTAAAACACACTGTTTTGCAATTAAGGTCTATAGTAGCCTCAACAGCACTCTGTAGGTTAGCACCTTTGTGAAGCCAGAGGACAGCTAGTTTCCATCCTCCTCTGGATACATTGACTAGGAAGCTAGGAGGCTCATGGATCTCACCCCCTTCCATAGACTTATACAGTAATTATGTCAACTTCCGGAGGATGTCCTCCAACCAATCAAAGCTCTTGCAGAATGAACTGACATGCTGTCCACCCAATCAAAGGACACTGGAACTCTTCCATGTCAAGGCTTTTGGTTTTATTAATGTATTGCCACTGGGGCCCGCCGGTCTAACTGCTAAACTGTTTGCTGACTGTACACTGTTCTGCAGGATTGTAAGTGGGTTTACTGACGCATTAGTTCCAGTCCCACGGTGTTTATACTTGCGTATTATTGTTTGTACAGATGAACGTGGTACCTTCAGGCGTTTGGAAATTGCCCCAGGATGAACCAGACATGTGGAGGCCTACAATTTTTTGGGCTGATTTCTTTTGATTTCCCCATGATGTCAAGCAAAGAGGCACTGAGTTTGAAGGTAGGGCTTGAATACATCCAAAGCTACACCTCCAATTGTCTCAAATGATGTCAATTAGCCTATCAGAAGCTTCTAAAGCCATGACATCATTTTCTGGAATTTTCCAAATTGTTTAAAGTCACAGTCAACTTAGTGTGTGTAAACATCTGATCCACTGGAATTGTGATACAGTGATTAATAAATTAAATAATCTGTCATGTTATGACCTTATTTCCTTTGTTATGTCTTTGTTTTAGTTTGGTCAGGGCGTGAGTTGGGTGGGTAGTCTATTAATTTTTTTCTATGTTGTGGTTTTGTGTTTGGCCTGGTATGGTATGGTTCTCAATCAGAGGCAGGTGTCGTTCGTTGTCTCTGATTGAGAATCATACTTAGGTAGCCTTTTCCCACCTGTGTTTTGTGGGTGTTTTTTTTTCATTCACCTTACTGGACGATTCGGTTGTCGTTTTGGTCAGTGTTCAGTTATTTTATAAAAAATATGAACACTTACCACGCTGCGCTTTGCTCCTCACCTTCTTCCACCACAGACGATCGTTACATCTGTAAACAATTGTTGGAAAAATTACTTGTGTCATGCACAAGGTAGATGTCCTAACCGACTTGCCAAAACTATAGTTTGTTAACAAGAAATTTGTGGAGTGGTTGAAAAATGAGTTTTAATAACTCCAACCTAAGTGTATTTAAACTTCCAACTTCAACTGTAGGTGGTGTGTAGCAGTTAATGGTTGTGATACGAAGGTTTAGCTTGGAAAGGTTTTTACGCCTGGTCACAGACAGCTGATGTTGTGCACTGAAGTCCATGAGCGAAGGGAAAAGGTGAGAGGAGTAGGGTGCGTAGATGCGAGAAGGAATTCTACAGCTGTTTGCATGTGTCTGCGATGAAAAGGATCTGTGTTTGTGTGTGATCATGGGTGTATTCATTCCTCCGATTCTGTTGAAAATGTTCTTAAACGGAATGAAATGGGGATGAACATACCTGAATTTGTCCAATAGAAAATCTTATTTGCAATTGTTGGACTAATGATTACACTCTAGATCAGCTAGATGCGGGCACGAGTAGATGCGGGCACGAGCAAGGTGGCATTGAATGTGTCAGTGTCTGTCACCTTGATTAACACATTGTAATCTCCACCTATGCTGTAAACTTTCATTCATAGGCTAGGTTGTAGCAACCTCATGATATATAGTATAGGGAAAATTCTACTATCATGTAGTAGCCTAAACCTATCAATATTACATTGAGCTGGGTGAATGGAATATGAATAACTGTCATCCAGTATGCCCTAATTGAAATAAGGCCATTCTCATAACATTTTTCATCCTCCCTCTCTTAAACGTCATTGACGGCCTCTGTCACAAAAGTAGCGACAGCATAACACAATTCACATCCTAATCAGAAAATGTAGGCTGAATTAGTCCTAGCGCTAACTAAGTAAACTGTGAGCTAACACAAGCGGTCATATTTAGCCAACTCTCAGCTGATAGAAATCATAATATGAATTAGCTAATGGCAATTACTACACTGAACAAAAATATAAACACACAAGTGTTGGTCCCATGTTTCATGAGCTGAAATAAAAGATACCATACATTTTACATAAGCACAAAAAGCTTATTTCTCTCAAATTATGTGAACATTATGTGAACAGTTTACATTCCTGTTAGTCATCATTTCTCCTTCACCTCGTTTTGCTATAACATCTTTCCTCTGATGGATGTTTACGTGACACTCAGAATGCATTGAATGATGTCAACATGGCTCCACACATAGCTGGTAAATAGCTTAGCATTAGCTCATCATAATCAGTACAACCTTTACATATACAGTGGGGCAAAAAATATTTAGTCAGCCACCAATTGTGCAAGTTCTCCCACTTAAAAAGATGAGAGAGGCCTGTAATTTTCATCATAGGTACACTTCAACTATGACAGACAAAATGAGGGAAAAACAATTATTTGCAAATTGTGGTGGAAAATAAGTATTTGGTCACCTACAAACAAGCAAGATTTCTGGCTCTCACAGACCTGTAACTTCTTCTTTAAGAGGCTCCTCTGTCCTCCACTCGTTACCTGTATTAATGGCACCTGTTTGAACTTGTTATCAGTATAAAAGACACCTGTCCACAACCTCAAACAGTCACACTCCAAACTCCACTATGGCCAAGACCAAAGAGCTGTCAAAGGACACCAGAAACAAAATTGTAGACCTGCACCAGGCTGGGAAGACTGAATCTGCAATAGGTAAGCAGCTTGGTTTGAAGAAATCAACTGTGGGAGCAATTATTAGGAAATGGAAGACATACAAGACCACTGATAATCTCCCTCGGTCTTGGGCTCCACGCAAGATCTCACCCCGTGGGGTCTAAATGATCACAAGAACAGTGAGCAAAAATCCCAGAACCACACGGGGGGACCTAGTGAATGACCTGCAGAGAGCTGGGACCAAAGTAACAAAGCCTACCATCAGTAACACACTACGCCGCCAGGGACTCAAATCCTGCAGTGCCAGACGTGTACCCCTGCTTAAGCCAGTACATGTCCAGGCTCGTCTGAAGTTTGCTAGAGAGCATTTGGATGATCCAGAAGAAGATTGGGAGAATGTCATATGGTCAGATGAAACCAAAATATAACTTTTTGGTAAAAACTCAACTCGTCGTGTTTGGAGGACAAAGAATGCTGAGTTGCATCCAAAGAACACCATACCTACTGTGAAGCATGGGGGTGGAAACATCATGCTTTGGGGCTGTTTTTCTGCAAAGGGACCAGGACGACTGAACCGTGTAAAGGAAAGAATGAATGGGGCCATGTATGGTGAGATTTTGAGTGAAAACCTCCTTCCATCAGCAAGGGCATTGAAGATCAAGGGCACTCCAGATCTCAACCCCATAGAAAATCTTTGGAGGGAGTTGAAAGTCCGTGTTGCCCAGCAACAGCCCCAAAACATCACTGCTCTAGAGGAGATCTGCATCGAGGAATGGGCCAAAATACCAGCAACAGTGTGTGAAAACCTTGTGAAGACTTACAGAAAATGTTTGACCTCTGTCATTGCCAACAAAGGGTACATAACAAAGTATTGAGATAAACTTTTGTTATTGACCAAATACTTATTTTCCACCATAATTTGCAAATAAATTCATTAAAAATCCTACAATGTGATTTTCTGGATTTTTTTCTTCTCATTTTGTCTGTCATAGTTGAAGTGATGATGAAAATTACAGGCCTCTCTCATCTTTTTAAGTGGGAGAAATTGCACAATTGGTGGCTGACTAAATACTTTTTTGCCCCACTGTATCATATGTGTCAATTACAATCTATGCAAAAATCAGAATGCATGATTTGTCAACAGCACTTAAAAAGGTGAATAAAACAGTAAATAAAGAAAGGATTAGCACACAAACCATTTTCTGATAGGGGTTTATTGATACAAGTGGCCCATGCCGGTGTTATGATACTGATCATTTGTCGCTAACAATGATTTGTTTACGTTTCTACCGTTAGATGGGGTAGGCCTACAACAGCCCTGTCTAGAAGTCGTGTTGGGGACCACAGTTGTTGAGAACTGTAGCATTGTAGCTAAGCCTAACCTTGACAATTTTCCTAACCATTCTCTAAACCTGCTACATTCATTCACCCAACCTGCTGTGTTAGTTCTTCTAACCGTCCACGTTAATTATCCTACCCTGCTATGTAAACAAACCATCTGTGGGGACAAATCATCAGTATCACCACACCAGCAGCCAATCACGTCACCCCTGACACTAACCTGGAGCCATTCAGTGTTGTTTATGTATGTCGCAGGTGGACTAAGCTGTAGCATTAGCAATGTCTTTCAAAATGAGAACTCACAAATGCAGAATTTAAAAAATATATATATTTTTTTCAATCTGATCGACACTGCTGTCCTCAATGGCCACATACTTCACCACCAGCTAGCAAGTGATTTGATTAAAAAGGAAGGGTTTTTCAGTGGCCTCCCGAGTGGCGCGGTGGTATAAGGCACTGCATCACAGTGCTAGCTGTGCCACTAGAGATCCTGGTTTGCGACCGGGAGTCCCATGGGGCGGCGCACAATTGGCCCAGCGTTGTCCGGGTTAGGGGATGGTTTGGCCGGCAGGAATGTTCTTATCCCATCGTGCACTAGCGAATCCTGTGGCGTGCCGGGTGCAATGCACGCTGTATTGCTGGTGTACGGTGTTTCCTCAAACACATTGGTGCGGCTGACTTCTGGGTTAAGCGGACGTTGTGTCAAGAAGCAGTGCGGCTTGGCTGGGTTGTGTTTTGGAGGACGCACGGCTCTAGACCTTCATCTCTCCCGAGTCCGTATGGGAGTTGCAGTGATGGGACAAGACTATAACTACCAGTTGGATACCACAAAATTGTGGAGAAAAAGGGGTAAATATATATATATTAAATCAGCAAGAAAAGAAACATCCTCTCACTGTAAACTGCATTTATTTTCAGCAAACTTAGCATGTGTAAATATATGTATGAACATAACAAGATTCAACATCTGAGACATAAACTGAAAAAGTTCCACAGAAATGTAACTAACAGAAATTGAATAATGTGTCCCTGAACAAAGGGACAAAATCAAAATCAAAAGTAACAGTCAGTATCTGGTGTGGCCATCAGCTGCATTAAGTACTGCAGTGCATCTCCTCCTCATGGACTGCACCAGATTTGCCAGTTCTTGCTGTGAGATGTTACCCCACTCTTCCACCAAGGCACCTGCAAGTTCCCATACATTTCTGGGGGGGAATGGCCATAGCCCTCACCTTTCGATCCAACTTGTCCCCGATGTGCTCAATGGGGTTGAGATCCGGGCTCTTCGCTGGCCATGGCAGAACACTGACATTCCTGTCTTGCAGGAAATCACGCACAGAACAGGCAGTATGGCTGGTGGCATTGTCATGTTGGAGGGTCATCTCAGGATGAGCCTGCAGGAAGGGTACCACATGAGGGAGGAGGATGTCTTCCCTGTAACGCACAGCATTGAAATTGCCTGCAACGACAACAAGCTTAGTCCGATGATGCTGTGACACACCGCCCCAGACCATGACGGACTCTCCACCTCCAAATCCAGAGTACAGGCCTCGGTGTAACGCTCATTCCTTCAACGATAAACGCGAATCCTAGCATCACCCCTGGTGAAACAAAACCGCGACTTGTCAGTGAAGAGCACTTTTTTCCAGTTCTATCTTGTCCAGCGACGGTGGGTTTGTGCCCATAGGCAATGTTGTTGATGGTGATGTCTGGTGAGGACCTGCCTTACAACAGGCCTACAAGCCCTCAGTCCAGCCTCTCTCAGCCTATTGCGAACAGTCTGTGCACTGATGGAGGGATTGTGCGTTCCTGGTGTAACTCGGGCAGTTGTTGTTGCCATCCTGTACCTGTCCCGCAGGTGTGATGTTCGGATGTACACATCCTGTGCAGGTGATGTTACACGTGGTCTGCTACTGCGCGGACAATCAGCTGTCTGTCTTGTATCCCTGTAGCGCTGTCTTCGGCGTCTCACAGTACTGACATTGCAATGTATTGCCCTGGCCACATCTGCAGTCCTCACGCCTCCTTGCAGCATGCCTAAGGCACGTTCACGCAGATGAGCAGGGACCCTGGGCATCTTTCTTTTGGTGTTTTTCAGAGTCAGTAGAAAGGCCTCTTTAGTGTTCTAAGTTTTCATAACTGTATTTTAATTGCCTGCAGTTTGTGAACTGTTAGTGTCTGAACGACCGTTCCACAGGTGCATGTTCATTAATTGTATATGGTTCATTGAACAAGCATGGGAAACAGTGTTATTTGGATATTTACACATTATCTTTGAACGACAGGGTCCTGAAAAAGGGACGTTTCTTTTTTTGAAAAATATATTTATGTTTATATAGTTTATATTTAAAAAATAAGAGTTTTGTAATTGGACATACAAATCACATACAAATCAAATTCCATTTCTATTATGCAATTATATTGACAATATCTCACCCACCTCCCCACTCCCTCATCATCATCCTCCATACTACCTCTCCAAACAGTATGTTGCTAGCTTGATAGCTGTCCTCAATCTTCGGCACGAAGATGTCCAGTTCTGTATGTGTGTGGTTTCAGAAATGTCTGAATAAAAAGCAATGATTAATAATTAGAATAAAATATCACCAAAGCAATAAAACAATATTTGAGAATAACCAGTATGCACATTCTACATCCATTAACAGCTGTTGCTAGGTAACAGCTGTATGCTGTCAACGTGGAATAAAAAGCCTCCTCAAATATATGCCACCTTTTTCATACCGACACTCTTATTTGGGCATGAAGACAAGTTTTGTGCTTTACCATCATGCATACCTTATAACACATTTTAAGTGTTCTATACAACAGTTCTATCAGCATAAGCTCCAACTGTCAGATATATTTATTGTAGTATGTTCAGGCATCGCTGTAGAGTGCTGCTAATAGATGAGAGTCTCTATAATAGTATTTTTCATTGATTTGTATTTATTGGGGAAGTATTCAGGAAAGAGAAAGTACCAAGTGTATTGGTGGAGGAATACAGATGGTCTGAAAAGGCTTTGGGCCGTTGTCAGTAGATACTGATGTTCAGAGGACTGACTCTCTAAGGCATGATGATCAGAACAAGCCAGGCCTTTCTCTTTGGGAGTTAGATCGCATACTGCAGTCTACCTCACAACTTTGAAACACTATCTAAATTACCTGACTAACTGACTGACTGACTGATGACAGATCATATCCAGCAGTCTAACTCATTTACCTGACTGACTGACTGACTGACTGACTGACAGATGACAGATCATATCCAGCAGTTTAACTCATTTACCTGACTGACTGACTGACTGACTGACTGACTGATGACAGATCATATCCAGCAGTCTAACTCATTTACCTGACTGACTGACTGATGACAGATCATATCCAGCAGTCTAACTCAATTACCTGACTGACTGACTGACTGACTGATGACAGATCATATCCAGCAGTCTAACTCATTTACCTGACTGACTGACAGATCATATCTAGCAGTCTAACTCATTTACCTGACTGACTGACTGACTGACAGATGACAGATCATATCCAGCAGTCTAACTCACTTACCTGTCTGTCTGTCTGTCTGTCTGTCTGTCTGTCTGTCTGTCTGTCTCTCTTACTTAAGCGCTTTATTGGCATGGGAAACATTGCCACAGCAAGTGACCTAGATAATAAACAAAAGTGAAATAAACGATACAAATTAACAGTAAACATTACACTCACAAACGTTCCAAAAGAATAAAGGCATTACAAATGTTATATTATGTACAAAAATGAAAATAAATAAACATAAATATGGCTTGTATTTACAATGTTATTTGTCCTTCAGTGGTTGCCCTTTTCATGTGGCAACAGGTCACAAATCTTGCTGCTGTGATGGCGCACTGTGGTATTCCACCCAATAGATTTGGAAGTTTATCAAAATTGGGTTTGTTTTCAAATTCTTTGCGTATCTGTGTAATCTTAGGGAAATGTGTGTCTCTACTATGGTCATACATCTCTTTCTCTATCTCTATCTTTCGCTCTCTCTCTCTCAGTCCTTCCACTCTTTCTCCCAGGCCTGTCTGGTTACTATTGGTTGAAAGGACAAGTTCCATTGTTTATGAATGGCTTGGTTCCAGCACTGGTGAGGGATTCCAGCTACTGCTCAAAACACAAATCACACACTAACAGGTGGACATACAGCTGATGTTTGTGTGTGTGTGTGTGTGTGTGTGGTGTGTGTGTCTCTCACTGATGCAGGTTGCAGTCAGTGCCTTAATCGCTCACCTGCAGAGAGACTTTACAGGCACAGGGTGAGAGAGCAGTCTGCACAGAAGAGAGAGAGAGTGTGTGTTTGTGTGTGTGTGTTTGTCTCATGTCGTGATCACTGCAGGAAAATAAATTGAAAGCAGCACTCTCCTTTCATCTCCCTGCCCTTTTCCCCCTAGCGCACACACACACACACACACACACACACACACACACACACACACACACACACACACACACACACACACACACACACACACTCCTCACCTCACATGTCCTCACCCTACACACCCCACCTCAAACACTATTATTTCGCTCTGGCTGCCTGTCAGTGTGTTTGAGGTGAATAGTAGTTTTAATCCTCCTGTTGTTCCTCTGCCATATGAGGCTCAACACGCCAGGAGTGTGTGTGTGTGTGTGTGTGTGTGTGTGTGTGTATGTGTGTGTGTGTGTGTGTGTGTGTGTGTGTGTGTGTGTGTGTGTGTGTGTGTGTGTGTGTGTGTGTGTGTGTGTGTGTGTGTGTGTGTGTGTGTGTGTGTGTGTGTTCGTAAGGTTTCGGCAGAAAGCCTTGCTGCTGTGTGTCAGTGTTTGTGTGAGTGGGCATCTCACGGACGCCAGTTTCCTGATGGAGAATAGGCTGAAAGTGAAACTGGCTGCTGAATTGGCTCCGTTCTGGGGAGCCGGATGGTTCTGGCAAAGAGGACATAACAGCAGTCCATAACTAATCACTGCTGTAAGACACACTGGCTAACAACACTCTTCCTTTCACAGTCAGGGGAAAACAGATGTATTCCGCTCACTCCTTCTCATATCCCTTCACTTCTTTAATAAACGAGTAGTTGTAACGACCTGGCGTGTGTGAATGGAGGTGAGATGATGAACTGTTGTCTTGTCTATGAGGGTGAAAGTCTGTTGGAGCTCTAAGTCGGTCTGAGGCAAACCCTTGCAATAAGAAAGAAGAGCTAAAAATGTTATTTCAGTAAGTCAATACAGTAAATGTATTTCAGGTTTAGTGTTTCAGTTCAGAGGAGAGTAATGGCCTGTGTTTTCCTCCCACTGTTGCCGTTGGTTTACATTTTTGCATTTACATATTTTAGTAATTTAGCAGACGCTGTAATCGGCTTCCATTCAGCCACAAGAGCATTAGTGAGGTTGGGCACTGATGTTGGGCGTTTAGGTCTGGCTTAGAATCGGTGTTCCAATTCATCCCAAAGGTGTTTGATGGGATTGAGATCAGGGCTCTGTAAAGGCCAGTCAAGTTATTCCACACCAATCTCAAGAAACCATTTCTGTAAAGGACCTTCCCAATCGTCTAGAATGTCATTGCATGCTGTAGCGTTAATTCACTGGAATTAAGTTGCCTAGCCCCAGATCATTATTACTCCTCCACCAAACATTACCGTTGGCACTATGCACTGGGGCAGGTAGCATTGTCCCAAACCTAGATTCGCTCGTCGGACTGCCAGATGGTGAAGCGTAATTCATCACTCCAAATAACGCATTTCCGCTGCTCCAGAGACCAATGGAGGCGAGCTTTACACCACTCCAGCCAACGCTTGGCATTGCACATGGTGATCTTAGGCTTGTGTGTGGCTGCTAAGCCATGGAAACCCATTTCATGAAGCTCCCGGCGAACAGTTCTTGTGCTGACGCTTCTTCCAGAGGCAGTTTGGAACTTGGTAGTGAGTGCTATAACCGAGGACAGACAATCTGTTATGCAGTAGACGCTTCAGCACTCGGCAGTCCCGTTCAGTGAGCTTGCGCGTTCTACTACTTTACGGCTGAGCCGTTGTTGCTCTTAGACATTTTGTATTTAACAATAACAGCACTTACACACAATAACAGCACTTACAGTTGACTGTGGTAGCTCTAGCATGGCAGAATTTTGACGAAATTAGAAGTTAGAAGTTAGAAAGGTGGCATCCTATGACATTGCCACATTGAAAGTCACTGAGCTCTTCATTAAGACCATTCTACTGCCAATGGCTGTATATGGAGATTGAATAACTGTGTGCTCGATTTTAAACACCTGTCAGCAATAGGTGTGACTGAAATAGCCAAATCCACTCATTTGAAGGGGTGTCCACATACTTTTGTAAATATGGTGTATCACAGTCCTAGTAAGTAAATTTTCCTCAGTAAAGTAGATATCAGCAAAGTCAGAGCTAGTAAGGTGGAAAGAAAGTCAAGCGCGAGTGTATAGTTCATAAAATTAGTAATTTTTCTTAGGGATTGGTCGGGGTGAGGAGGTGGTCCTGTGGGATTATTTAAGATAGTCTCTGAAGAGGTAGGGTTTCAGATGTTTTCTGAAGATGGGCAGGGACTCTGGTGTCCCAGCTTCAGGGGGAAGCTGATTCAACCATTGAGTTGACAGGACAGAGAAGAACTTGGACTGGGCTGAGCAGGAGCTGCCCTCCCGTACACTTCTGTAGTGGAGAAACGGAATGCTCGAGTTGGGGTGCAGTGTTTGAGCATAGCCTGAAAGTGGGGAGGGCCATTTCCTCTTGCTGTGCCATAGGCAAGTACCATGGTCATGTAATGGATGCAAGCTTCGACTGGAAGCCAGTGGAGTGTGCTGAGGAGCAGAGTGACATGGGAGAACTTGGGAAAGTTGAACACCAGGCGGCTGCAGCATTCTGGATAAATTGCAGGCTTTGATGGTACAAGCTGGGAAACCAGCCAACAGCAAGTGGCAGTAGTCCAGACAGGAGAAGACAAGTGCCTGGGTTAGGACCTGCACCGGTTCCTGTGTGAGGTAGGGTTGTACTCCATGGATGTTGTAGAGAATAAACCTGCAGGAGCGAGTCACTGCTTTGATGTTTGGTGAGAATGACAGGCTGTTATCCAGGGTCATGCCAAGGTTCTTTGCACTCTAGAAGGCGGACAGCGTGGAGTTGTCAACTGTGATGGAGATGTATTGGAGTGGGCAACCCTTTCCTGGGAGTCAGAGCAGCTCCATTTTGTTGAGGTTGAGCTTGAGATGGTGGGCCGACATCCAAGCTGAGATATCTGCCAGGCATGCACAGAGGCGTGACTCCACCTGGGTGTCCAAAGGGGGGAAGGAGTAGTTTATTTTTATCAGCATAGCAAAGATAGGAGAGGATATGACAGAGCCAAGTGACTTGTGTATAGAAAGAAGAGAAGAGAGCCTAGAACCCAGCCTTGGGGGACACCAGTAGTGAGAGTACGTGGTGCAGACACAGATCCTCTCCACATCACCTGGTAGGAGCGGCCTGCCATGTAGGATGCAATCCAAGAGTGTGCAGAGCCTGAAACTCCCATCCCTGAGAGGGTGGAGAGATGGATCTGATGTTTCACGTGTCGAAAGCAGCGGATAGATCTAGGAGGATGAAAACAAAGAAGAGAGAGTCAGCTTTGGCAGGGCGGAGAGCCTCCGTGACACAGATAAGAGCAGTCTCGGTTGAGTGAAATGCCTTGAAGGCTGACTGGTTAGGGTCAAGAAGATCGTTCTGAGAGAGATAGCGAAAGAGTTGGTTAGAAACAGCACGCTCAAGTGTTTTGTAAAGAAAAAAACAAAGGGATACCAGTCTGTAGTTTTTGACATTAGAGGAGTCAGGTGTTGGTTTCTTTTGAGAGGAGCATCTCAGGCAATTTTGAAGTCAGAGGGGACATGGCCGGTGGTCAGGGATGAGTTGATGAGGGAAGTGAAGATTGGGAGAAGGTCTCCAGAGATGGTCTGAAGAAGGGAGTAGGGAATGGGGTCCAGGCAGGTGTCAAGTAATTATTTAATCAGTGTTCATAAATTCCAATTATATTGATCTGTCTGATACCCAGAGGTTGTAAAGTTCTGGTCTTAAATAAAACAGACAGAATTCCCAGCTCACAATTGATCAGGTTCCAATTTATTTGCAAGAGCTCCAAAGTTTTCACAAATCCATTCCTTCTTATATCATCCTAAACTACGCACACACATACACACCAACATAGATTTTCTCATGAGTCTAACCACAGTTTATAACCCCTCAACTGACCGTTCCAGGCTCCCAGAGACACCATAACTCTGGAGGAGCCCTTCCTGTCCTCTCTTATCTCCACATACATTATTTTCTTCATAGATACATGTCATATAACCCCTTCCTAATGGACAAACATGATTTAATACTACAAGAAAGACAGGGTAGAATTCTTGCCAGTTATAGTGCAGTATACCTCATTTAGTCATTATTGATAAAAATCCCATAACAGCAGGTTGTTGGGCAGCTGGACCTCACTAGTCAAAATATTTAATCTGGAGAGGGCAGAAAAAGGTCAAGGCGTAGGTTAGTGCTCTGTGAATGGGACCAGTGAACTTAATAGGCCGATTGAATGAGGAGCAGATGTTGTCAAGCTTCTTTTCAAAGTGGTTGACAAAGTTGTCCGCAGAGAGGGAGGGAAGTGGTAGAGGATTAAGAAGGGAGGAAAAGGTGGAAAAGAGTTTCCTGGGATTAGAGGCAGAAGCTTGACATTTAGAGTGATATAAAGTGGCTTTAGCATTGGATACAGAGGAAAGAGGGTAGAGAGGAGGGAGTGAAAGGATGATAAGTTTAGTTGTCCTCCATTTACGCTCAGCTGCCCGCAGCCCTGTTCTGTAAGTTCGCAATGAGTCATTCGGCCACAGAGCAGGAAGGGAGGGCCAGGCCGGAGGAAAGGGGACAGTCCGATTCATAGAATGCAGGGTTGAAGGTGCAGAATCAGGAGAAAGGAGGGAGAAGGGAGAAGGATTGAGCTGAAGGGAGTGATGTTAGGATAGAAGAGGCGAGTGTAGTGAGAGAGAGACAAATATTTTCGACAGGGCATGACTATCTGGGTAGTGGCTGAGTGGCTGTGGTTAGAGTAAAGGGAGACAGAAAAGGGAACAAAGTAGGGATCAGAGACACGGAGGGGGGTGGCAGTGAGATTAGTAGGCAAACGGCCTCTGATAAAGATGACATCAAGCATATTGCCTGCCTTGTGAGTGGGAGGGGACTGGGAAAGGGTGAGGTCAAGGAGGGGAAAGAGTGTTGGAGAGAAATGAATCGAAGGCAGACGTTGGGAGGTTGAAGTTGCCAAGTACGAAGAGCGGTGAGGCATCGTCAGAAAATGAGCTTAACAAGGTGTCAAAATTATTGAGGAACTCTCTAAGGGGCCCTGGTGGGCGATTGATGACAACAATGTTAACTTGAGTGCACAAGTGACAGTCACAGCATGGATGGAGAGTTGAGAGAGGGAGAAAAGAGTAGCCACCACCGCAAAGTTGAAGAGAAAGTAGCTGGAGTATAAGTGTTCTCTGGGGTGATCCATGTCTTTGTTAGGGGCCAAAACAACAAGGGACTGAATGGGAGCATAGGTTGTTCTGCAGTTCCAAAAGCTGCCAGAGACCAGGAGTTTTACATCTGCTCGCAGGGTACACTAAATTAGATGGGTTGCAGCCAAGGGGTGGGGAGCATCTGGAAAGCCTTAAGGGAGAACAGCGAACAGGTATGGAAAACCCGCACACAGTTGTCAAAGCTACAAAAGAGCAAAATGAAATCTGAAAAGAACTAGGTAAGATGCTCAAATGAAAGAGTGGTGTGGTGTGGAGCCTTCCTCTCTTTCCTTCCTGGAATAACTGCAGAGCAATTCAGCAGAACCGTCTTTGTTTAGGCGATGGTCTTAGTTTTGATGACGAGACCGCGACTGACAAGACCACCGCTTACAGCTGCCGCTGAGAAAACAGGGGAGACCGAAGTATTAATACTAATTGCTAATCAGTTAGAGGGAGTGATGAGCTCTACAGCAGAGTCTCACAACTCAATCGCTGGTTGAAAACTGTTTCTGCCCCTCCCAAAAGATAGAATTTGTAGATAATTGGCCCTCTTTCTGGGACTCACCCACAAACAGGACCAAGCCTGACCTGCTGAGGAGTGACAAACTCCATCCTAGCTGGAGGGGTGCTCTCATCTTATCTAACAACATAGACAGGGCTCTAACTCCTCTAGCTCCACAATGAAATAGGGTGCAGGCCAGGCAGCAGGCTGTTAGCCAGCCTGCCAGCATAGTGGAGTCTGCCACTAGCACAGTCAGTGTAGTCAGCTCAGCTATCACCATTGAGACCGTGTCTGTGCCTCGACCTAGGTTGGGCAAAACTAAACATGGCGGTGTTCGCCTTAGCAATCTCACTAGGATAAAGACCTCCTCCATTCCTGTCAATATTGAAAGAGATCATGATACCTCACATCTCAAAATAGGGCTAGTTAATGTTAGATCCCTTACTTCAAAGGCAATTATAGTCAATGAACTAATCACTGATCATAATCTTGATGTGATTGGCCTGACTGAAACATGGCTTAACCCTGATGAATTTACTGTGTTAAATGAGGCCTCACCTCCTGGCTACACTAGTAACCATATCCCCCGTGCATCCCGCAAAGGCGGAGGTGTTGCTAACATTTACGATAGCAAATTTCAATTTACAAAAAAAAAAAATGACGTTTTCGCCTTTTGAGCTTCTAGTCATGAAATCTATGCAGCCTACTCAATCACTTTTTATAGCTACTGTTTACAGGCCTCCTGGGCCATATACAGCGTTCCTCATTGAGATCCCTGAATTCCTATCGGACCTTGTAGTCATAGCAGACAATATTCTAATCTTTGGTGACTTTAATATTCACATGGAAAAGTCCACAGACCCACTCCAAAAGGCTTTCGGAGCCATCATCGACTCAGTGGGTTTTGTCCAACATGTCTCTGGACCCACTCACTGTCACAGTCATACTCTGGACCTAGTTTTGTCCCATGGAATAAATGTTGTGGATCTTAATGTTTTTCCTCATAATCCTGGACTATCGGACCACCATTTTATTATGTTTGCAATTGCAACAAATACTCTGCTCAGACCCCAACCAAGGAACATCAAAAGTCGTGCTATAAATTCACAGAACACACAAAGATTCCTTGATGTCCTTCCAGATTCCCTCTGTCTACCCAAGGACGCCAGAGGACAAAAATCAGTTAACCACCTAACTGAGGAACTCAATTTAACCTTGCGCAATACCCTAGACGCAGTTGCACCCCTAAAAACTAAAAACATTTCTCATAAGAAACTAGCTCCCTGGTACACAGAAAATACCCGAGCTCTGAAGCAAGCTTCCAGAAAATTTGAACGGAAATGGCGCCACACCAAACTGGAAGTCTTCCGACTAGCTTGGAAAGACAGTACCGTGCAGTACCGAAGAGCCCTTACTGCTGCTCGATCATCCTATTTTTCTAACTGAATTGAGGAAAATAAGAACAATCCGAAAATCCTTTTTGATACTGTCGCAAAGCTAACTAAAAAGCAGCATTCCCCAAGAGAGGATGGCTTTCACTTTAGCAGTGATAAATTCATGAACTTCTTTGAGGAAAAGATCATGATTATTAGAAAGCAAATTACGGACTCCTCTATAAATCTGCGTATTCCTTCAAAGCTCAGTTGTCCTGAGTCTGCACAACTCTGCCAGGACCTAGGATCAAGAGAGACGCTCAAGTGTTTTAGTACTATATCTCTTAACACAATGATGAAAATAATCATGGCCTCTAAACCTTCAAGCTGCATAATGGACCCTATTCCAACTAAACTACTGAAAGAGCTGCTTCCAGTGCTTGGCCCTCCTATGTTGAACATAATAAACGGGTGCCACCAGATGTGTACCAAACTCACTAAAAGTGGCAGTAATAAAGCCTCTCTTGAAAAAGCCAAACCTTGACCCAGAAAATATAAAAAACTATCGGCCTATATCGAATCTTCCATTCCTCTCAAAAATTTTAGAAAAGGCTGTTGAGCAGCAACTCACTGCCTTCCTGAAGACAAACAATGCGAAATGCTTCAGTCTGGTTTTAGAACCCATCATAGCACTGAGACTGCACTTGTGAAGGTGGTAAATTACCTTTTAATGGCATCAGACCGAGGCTCTGCATCTGTCCTCGTGCTCCTAGACCTTAGTGCTGCTTTTGATACCATCGATCACCACATTCTTTTGGAGAGATTGGAAACCCAAATTGGTCTACACGGACAAGTTCTGGCCTGGTTTAGATCTTATCTGTCGGAAAGATATCAGTTTGTCTCTGTGAATGGTTTGTCCTCTGACAAATCAACTGTAAATTTCGGTGTTCCTCAAGGTTCCGTTTTAGGACCACTATTGTTTTCACTATATATTTTACCTCTTGGGGATGTCATTCGAAAACATAATGTTAACTTTCACTGCTATGCGCATGACACACAGCTGTACATTTCAATGAAACATGGTGAAGCCCCAAAATTGCCCTCGCTAGAAGCACGTGTTTCAGACATAAGGAAGTGGATGGCTGCAAACTTTCTACTTTTAAACTCGGAAAAAACAGAGATGCTTGTTCTAGGTCCCAAGAAACAAAGAGATCTTCTGTTGAATCTGACAATTAATTGTTGTACAGTCGTCTCAAATAAAACTGTGAAGGACCTCAGCGTTACTCTGGACCCTGATCTCTCTTTTGAAGAACATATCAAGACTATTTCAAGGACAGCTTTTTTCCATCTACGTAACATTGCAAAAATCAGAAACTTTCTGTCCAAAAATGATGCAGAAAAATTAATCCATGCTTTTGTCACTTCTAGGTTAGACTACTGCAATGCTCTACTTTCCGGCTACCCGGATAAAGCAGTAAATAAACTTCAGTTAATGCTAAATACGGCTGCTAGAATCCTGACTAGAACCAAAAAATTTGATCATATTACTCCAGTGCTAGCCTCCCTACACTGGTTTCCTGTCAAAGCAAGGGCTGATTTCAAGGTTTTACTGCTAACCTACAAAGCATTACATGGGCTTGCTCCTACCTATCTTTCTGATTTGGTCCTGCTGTACATACCTACACGTACGCTACGGTCACAAGACACAGGCCTCCTAATTGTCCCTAGAATTTCTAAGCAAACAGCTGGAGGCAGGGCTTTCTCCTATAGAGCTCCATTTTTATGGAACGGTCTGCCTACCCATGTCAGAGACGCAAACTCGGTCTCAACCTTTAAGTCTTTACTGAAGACTCATCTCTTCAGTGGGTCATATGATTGAGTGTAGTCTGGCCCAGGAGTGTGAAGGTGAAGGCTCTGAAGCAACGAACCGCCCTTGCCGTCTCTGCCTGGCCGGTTCCCCTCTTTCCACTGGGATTCTCTGCCTCTAACCCTATTACAGAGTCCCTGGCTTACTGGGGCTCTCTCACACCATCCCTGGGAGGGGTGCGTCACCTGAGTGGGTTGAGTCACTGATGTGATCATCCTGTCTGGGTTGGCGCCCCCCCCCCTTGGGTTGTGCCGTGGCGGAGATCTTTGTGGGCTATACTCAGCCTTGTCTCAGGATGGTAAGTTGGTGGTTGAAGATATCCCTCTAGTGGTGTGGGGGCTGTGCTTTGGCAAAGTGGGTGGGGTTATATCCTTCCTGTTTGGCCCTGTCCGGGGGTGTCCTTGGATGGGGCCACAGTGTCTCCTGACCCCTCCTGTCTCAGCCTCCAGTATTTATGCTGCAGTAGTTTATGTGTCGGGGGGCTAGGGTCAGTTTGTTATATCTGGAGTACTTCTCCTGTCCTATTCGGTGTCCTGTGTGAATTTAAGTGTGCTCTCTCTAATTCTCTCTTTCTCTCTTTCTTTCTCTCGGAGGACCTGAGCCCTAGGACCATGCCTCAGGACTACCTGACATGATGACTTCTTGCTGTCCCCAGTCCACCTGGCCGTGCTGCTGCTCCAGTTTCAACTGTTCTGCCTTATTATTATTGGACCATGCTGGTCATTTATGAACATTTGAACATCTTGGCCATGTTCTGTTATAATCTCCACCCGGCACAGCCAGAAGAGGACTGGCCACCCCACATAGCCTGGTTCCTCTCTAGGTTTCTTCCTAGGTTTTGGCCTTTCTACGAGTTTTTCCTAGCCACCGTGCTTCTACACCTGCATTGCTTGCTGTTTGGGGTTTTAGGCTGGGTTTCTGTACAGCACTTTGAGATATCAGCTGATGTACGAAGGGCTATATAAATACATTTGATTTGATTTGAAACTTTTATGAAATTACACATGTAAGATACCAAATTAAAGCTACACGTTTAGTGAATCCAGCCAACATGTCCGATTTCAAAAAGGCTTTTCGGCGAAAGCAAACGATGCTATTATCTGAGGATAGCACCTCCGTAAACAAAAGAGAGAAAACATATTTCAACCTTGCTGGCGTGACACAAAACACAGAAATAATAATATAAATCATGCCTTACCTTTGACGAGCTTCTTCTGTTGGCACTCCAATATGTCCCATAAACATCACAAATGGTCCTTTTGTTCGATTAATTCTGTCAACATATATCCAAAATGTCAATTTATTTGGCGCGTTTGATCCAGAAAAACACCGGTTCCAACTTGCGCAACGTGATTACAAAATATCTTAAAAGTTACCTGTAAACTTTTCCAAAACATTTCAAACTACTTTTGTAATACAACTTTGGGTATTTTTTAAAGTAAATAATCAATAAAATTGAAGACGGGATCATCTGTGTTCAATACAGGAAGAAAAAAAACTGATGCTAGCTTTCTGGTCACTGGCCTCTATCAAACAGTACACATGAAGTGTCCCTCGTTTTGAACAGGGCTACTTCTTCATTACACAAAGGAAAAACCTCAACCAGTTTCTAAAGACTGGTGGCATCCAGTGGAAGCGGTAGGAACTGCAAGCAAGTCCCTTAGAAATCTGGATTCCCAGAATATACACTTTCTGAAGAGAGTGACCTAAAAAAAAAATCGGAATGGTTTGTCCCCGGGGTTTCGCCTGCTACGTAAGTTCTGTTATACTCACAGACATGATTCAAACAGTTTTAGAAACGTCAGAGTGTTTTCTATCCAAATCTACTAATAATATGCATATCTTCTCTTCTGGGATGAGTAGCAGGCAGTTGAATTTGGGCATGCTTTTCATCCAAAATTCAAAATGCTGCCCCCTATCCTATAGGAGTTAAGGTGCATCTCAGAAAGCCTTGTAAAGGAAGAGATTCAGAATCATTGGTAAACTCATCAGAAAACTCGATGGTGGACACTCCATAAGTCCTGGAAGAAAGAAAATAAACATGTACTTAGTTTTCCCATCTTAATCAGTCCAAAAATTCTAAATCTAAATTGAGTTTACTGCATTGTGGGTAAGAAATCTGGATAAAACTATAGGTATACAGAATTATACTTCAGACACATCAGATGATGCAATGTCCACTTAAGCAGAATAGACATTTTCTAAAGTAAACAATCCCAGAGCCCCTCTCTTGTAATCTTATAATTTTGATATTTGATATTTTTATTATTATTTTATTATGTCCTGTGACATCAACTTGTCAAAATATGAAACCTGTTGATTGACAAATCTGCTAGGATCTCCAAAAAGTGGGTTCTGGCTTATTAGCTCAATATTCGGTACATGGATCTACTTCAGTTTTGGACACAGTTCCACGTCACTAATAATACCATTCACTTTGTTACATACACTAGTCTCCATATCTGTTTCCTTCAACTAGCACTGCCTTCTTCCCAATAGGAAGACATTCTCAATCACTACTGCTAATACACACAGATCACTCTCAAACAAGGTTCAAAACAAAACAAACATGATAACTTTCTCTGTATTGGAAGGCATTGTTTCCCTAACAATAATACTCATATGTATTACCAATTACTGTTGAATATACACTTTCTGAATTACACTTATTAAATGTATATTATTTTAAGATTAACATGTACAGTGGTTCTTCCTTTAAAAGTCACAAGCTTAAGCCACGGCCGTTAGTGGTAGATGGTGGCATTCTGTCATTGCATCACACTATCAGAAGGGAGAGTTAGAACACTGATCTATTGGTAGTCTAAACTTTGGCAATTAATGGTTGTGTTTTCAGTCTGAGAGTCTCTCTTCTCTGGCACTAGAGTCCTGCAACAACAAAAAAACTGTCGGTGGTCCTTGAGTTAAGAGAGAACTTGGGTAAATACAATGGGGGAATTTCACTTGACATGTTCGGAGGGTAGAAATGAGAAATTACTTTATCAATTGGAGCCTTTATCAAGTGAAATGGGGAAAAAAATAAATATTGAAACATTTACTTATTATTAAGACATTGCATTATTAAAGTGGCCCTTGCCGTAGAGAGGCTTTTTATTCTCTATTTTGGATAGGCCAGGGTGTGACTAGGGTGGGCATTCTATGTTTTTGTTCTACGTTTTGTATTTCTGGTTTTGGCCTGGTATAGTTCCCAATCAGAGGCAGCTGTCAATCGTTGTCTCTGATTGAGAACCATACTTAGGCAGCCTGTTTTCCCACTATGGGTTGTGGGTAGTTGTTTTCTGTCTTTGTATTAGTTACCAGACGGAACTGTTTCGGTTGTTCTTTTTGTTTACTTTGTATTGTAGTGTTCAGTTCAGTTTAATAAAATGATGAACACTTACCACGCTGCATATTGGTCCGATCCTTCTTACTCCTCCTCAGAAGAGGAAGAAAAGCGTTACAGTTGGCCCTGCATTAAAAACCAAAATTGATTAAAGAACATTGTGATAAATAAAAATATTTACTAGTTTCATTTAAGGACCAAAAAATGACAGCTGTGCCATATAGATTGCAAAATAGTTGGGAAAATATTTTCGATGTACCACTTCCATGGCACATGGTTTATGAATTGATATGCAATTTTCCGTTCCTCCTGAAAGGCCTAGTATTCAAAACAGTCAAATGCATTCTCTCTGTCGCCCACACACACTTTAAACATTTGGATAAGAAAGCATTTAAAGGCTGACATTGGTTGATTTGAATACTTCTGACAGCCAAAATTAACTTTTGGACTTTCAAACATTCCCAGAAGGCATGGATTATTATAACCTATTGCAGGCCTAAAACCTATCGGTGTTTGTCAGACTAATCATTGGGTCGAAACTACAGAACAGTACAAGAGAACACACATGGTTAATGTTCTGAAATAAAAATAATTACATATATAAAATGTCTTACAGAGCCTTTCCATAAGTCCACTCAAGTTTCTTCAACTGTTTTCTGACTGTGATTAGAGCGATGCTGATTCCAGGTTGCCTTTGCCGATCACTCATCACCTTCAAACATCAATTAGATTTTTTTTCACACTGAATCTCCTTTTGGTTATTGGTTAGCCTACAATTATACAATTAGGGTGTGGATATGTTAGGATAATTTTGCTCTTCACTCGTGGTCACAGTGTACAGAGCCAACTTTTGAAAGCCAGTCACCCCCCTCATTTTCTTCTCGATGAATAAAATGTACTGTAGTTGCCCTGATACATCCCATCTTACCCTCAGGTATACAGTATATCCATGGCTCTTCCTATAACATCTGCCTCCATCTAATCCTTGTTTAATGTTAATGAATCAGTTGCTGTCTGTCAGATGTATAATTTTCCGTTTTTCTTTGAATAGAAACACCATAATAATTATCAAATTAAGTTACATTTCTTAAAATGAATCCTATATACTATGTTCTTACCAAAAAAAGATTTTAAATTCTCTAGTACAGCCAATATTAAAAACAGTCAAATGCTTCTCAAAGATGCCCTCTGATGGTCAAACTACCACTAACTAGCATTAATGGCAACAATCGCTGACACTTAAAAGTTCTTAGGGCTAGGCCCCTTTTTTCTCAATTTCCACCTGAATGATGTGCCCAAAGTAAACTGCCTGTTGCTCAGGCCCTGAAGCCAGAATATGCATATAATGGGTACCATTGGAAAGGAAACACTTTGACGTTTGTAGAAATGTTAAAGTAATGTAGGAGAATATAACACAATAGATATGGTAGGAGAAAATCCAAAGAAAAACCAACCAGAATTATTTTCTTTTTGAGAGACCATGCTCTTACAATGGAAAGTATAGGGGCATACTGAATTCTAGCTCCCAGGATGTAACCCATTATACTATTAATTTATCTTAATACTTTTCAACCCATTTACGTACGTCTACATGTGGGTGTGCAAGTTGTATATAATTTTTACATTTTTTATTGTTAATTCATCAAATCTCTAGTAACCCGTTATGCTCTTCATATGTTACTTTATCTCTAGTAACCCATTATACCTCCTTTACACTTGTGTTCTATTCATACAGGGGTTTACATTTTTACACTAGTGTTCTCTAGTAACAGCAAATTCGGGAATAGTACTTTCTCCATTCATATCACCACATACATAACGTTATACCATCAAACGCCACTGATGAGACATGTTGTCCTCGTTATCTGTAATGAGACATGTTACCCTCTGAGACATGTTATCCTCATTACTAATGAGACATGTTATCATGTTATCCTCATTACTATTCAGACATGTTATCCTCTGAAAAATGTTACACTCGAATTAGCTCCTGAGACATGTTATCCCCTACCTGTAGATCCAACAGGCAGTGGTGGACAGAACCATAGATAATGTTATAGATCATACAGACACACCAGAGATCGTCCCCTGGCAGCTCTTATTCACTTAACCTGTTGATCCTACTTGAGACGCAGACGTCTCAAGTAGGCACCTGGAAATGCAAATGCACTACGCTAAATGCTAAATGTACTCGTTAAAACTCAAACGTTCATTAAAACACACATACAGGGTATTGAATTAAAGCTACACTCGTTGTGAATCTAGCCAACAAGTCAGATTTTTAAAATGCTTTTCGGCGAAAGCATGAGAAGCTATTATCTGATAGCATGCAACACCCCAAAATGCCTGAAGGCGACGTAAACAAAAGAATTAGCGTAGCCGGCGCTACACAAAGAAGCAGAAATAAAATATAAAACATTCATTACCTTTGACGAGCTTCTTTCTTGGCACTCCTATATGCCCCATAAACATCATTAGTGGGTCTTTTTTTCGATTAAATCGGTCCATATATACCCAAAATAGCCATCTATGGAAACTGTGTAATTCAGAAAAAACATTGTTTCAAAACGCTGCGTCATTTTTTTAAATTAAAAAAGTTGACGATAAACTTTCACAAAACACTTCGAAATACTTTTGTAATCCAACTTTAGGTATTTGTAAACATTTATAATCTATCAAAATGATCACGGGGCGATGTGTATTCAATAGCTCCACGTCTTCAAATCATGGTCGAAAATCTCTCCTCCAAAACATCCTGTCGGAGACCGGAAGAAATGGAATGCCTTTCCTTTGTTTGACTAAGAAATAACTCTCAGGAAAATGACGACAATTGCGACATCGTGTGGAATCTGTAGGAATTGCATCCGAGGCCCTATTTAATTTGGTGTCCTTTAAACAATACATGCAAGTGGCGCATGGATATTATTTTCAGCTTTCAGTGACCAGTTTTTCTTGCGCTTTTCGATGAAACACACGCTCTGTTATAGTCACAGACGTGATTTAACCAGTTTTAGAAACTTCAGAGTGTTTTCTATCCACACATACTAATCATATGCATATACTATATTCCTGGCATGAGTAGCAGGACGCTGAACTGTTGCGCGATTTTTAACAGAATGTTCGAAAAAGGAGGGGGTAGACTTCAGAGGTTTTTAATTCTTAATTGTAATAATATGCTATTATCTAAGTTTCAACAAGGTTAATTTCAAAATTTCAATCCTCACATTATCCAAATTTCAATCTTGTTATCCAAATTTCAATCAGCTTATATCCAAATTTCAATTAATCAGCCTATTATCCAAATTTCAATCAGTTAAACACGTTCTTTGTTGTTACTTCCTATCCACTATATGTATTTTCAACAGTTATTTTTGCCGCTATTTCCTATACATATACAATAACACCCTGTGCTCAAAAACACCTTGTGCTATTACTAGTGGTTGCAGACCACATAGACACTTCTCTTATAAATGCCTACAGACAGCTGTCAGCGGGGCTTTCCATGGTACGGTTACGCCCTCACTCTAGTCTTCTCACATAAGACTAGTGAATAGCCTTCTCATAAGACTATGGATACCTTTTTATTGTTCCATTTTATTAGTTTTATTATTTCTTTTTTATACAGATTCATTTAAATTTGATTACTGAAATTCAGTCGCCGTGTCCCTCAATTGTTTGCGGATGATGTGTCTCCTCATTGGCAGCTCACAGTAAGGGTCTGGTGTGGGCGGGTCCTCATCATCTTTGGGTCAGAAAGGAATTTCCCTCACTCTTCGTAAAATGTGCCACTGGTTTTCCTCGCAGACCCCCACTTGGAAGCTCCGCAGGCACAATCAATCATCCAGTTTGTGACGCCAAATTGTCGTGGAAATTCTACACATCACGGAAATTACCAACAGGGACATCTGAAGTCAATCTTAAATGAATCATTGTTTATTAACAGCTAACTGGAGTACACAACTGTCAGGAGCTCTCTCGGGGCAGTCCCGTTAAATCTCTTATGTACTGCTTACACAGACAAGTTACATAGGGTTGGTTCCGGCATGTGTCTGGCACTGTCTCCTATCTTAACTTATAGAACATATTCTGTGCGTTCTGCCAGATGGTCCTCCATGTCGCCCCCATTCATATCTTTACCAAGCACAGGCAGGAACCAAGGATTATTTATGACACGAAAGACAAGATGAACATTTTCAAGGCTGTCTCTTCACATGATACAATTATCCATCACAATGGCATGAGTCATCTAGATATAGAATGAGGCACAGTTCCACCACTCAGACCAGTCATAGACAGAGTCAGTGTAAGGTTCAGTCAAACCAGTCATAGACAGTCAGATTAGGGCTGTGTTCAGTGTCAGACCAGTCATAGTTAGTCAGATTAGGGTTGTGTTCAGCAAGGTACAGCATACTGATTATGGCTGAAAGGAATTCCATTATAAACAGAGCTGGTATCCTACACAAAATATTTAGATTTGAATGTCCCAGGGTTGTGTCAAACTGCATGTGGCTCTGGTTTAGACAGGCTGTAGACAGGGTCAGATCAGACGTAGACAGAGTTACTCTGAAATTCCTGAAAGTTTATAGATGGAAAGCAATTCCTCCAGAAATAAAAACACAAACAAGCAATCTCCACTAAAGCCTTCTAAAGCCATCTACTGGTCACAGTGTGTGTGTGTGTGTAAAGTACGTCACGCTGCTTGTTTAGTGAGCACCAATTCCTCCTGATTCGGCTCACACAAGGCTTGAAACCAGGACCTCAGCCTTGCTAGCATCTGCCTTGCTAGCACATGTGACCACCCTCCTGAAGTGTCCTCTGAATAAAATTGTATCTAATTTTTTGACAATTGTTTTTGTAGAGGTAGGTGTGTATTTGCGTGCTTTGAGTCTTTGAGGGTTGTAGACTGTAAATGCACAGGCATGCAGGGTCAATGGCAGAAACATGGAGACTAGGACTCTCGTCTCCCTGGATACAGAGTAATAGGGCAGCATTGGCACTCTTTGTGTGTGTGTGTGTGTGTGTGTGTGTGTGTGTGTGTTTGTGTGTGTGCTTTGTGTGTGCGTGTGTGTGCTATTGAGATATATGAGAAAGTCACCCCAGTTGTCTGCCCTGAGTTACAATTTAAAGTTTAAATACTCTCTTTGAGGTCCTGCTCAGCATGAAGTGAATACATTATATTTTTAGAAAGTAATTTCTTTCTCTAAGAACAAAGCGAAAGAAAGAGCACAGGGCTTTTCATCGCACGCGCGCGCGCACACACACACACACACACGCTGTATGAGTTCAACCCAGACTTCCTCGTTAGCCTCATTAGCTCATAATCATAATTGAAAGGAAAAAGGTTAATTATTCTATTAGGCTGTGTGTGCTAGTGTGTTAGAGTGTGTGCTCGGTGTGTGTTTGTGTGTGTGTTGTTTTTCTGTAGCATTGTGGTGTGTAACTGTGTGTTATTAACTCCAGTATTGTTGAACTGGGTTAGGGCATATTGACAGGCTGCCAAAGCAGACACAGGGGAGAGGTGCTAGCAAGGAGCAGGACTGTTGGAAAATACGTTACTTCTAAATGATTAATGTATGTACTTGTGCGTGTGTATGTCTGTGTGTGTATATGTTTGTGTGTGCATGTGTGTGTGTGTGTGTGTTGTTATAGGAATGCTGGAAAGACGTGATTTTCAATGATTAATGCTTTGGGAAATAGTTCTGCTTTGGCCTAATATATTATGTAGTTTTTTATTGTGAGAATGATAGAACACTATCAGGGCAGATCAGTTCACTGTTTTGTTTCTTTAATAGAGACCTGCAGTTACTGTTTTTCCCTCTTCCCGTTACTCTTTGGGACATGTGTGCACAAAATACACAAACATTATATACACACGCACATGACCAAAACACATGCATACATGCACAGAGGAAGCTAAGGAAAGAAAATGGTTCTGTGGTTCAGTGCTATCCGGCGTCCTTGGGACGTCTCTACCCTAAACCCTAAAATGAATACATAGTCTTATCCTAACCCTAACATTAACCATAACCATAACGCTTACCTAACTCTAACTCTAACTCTAACCTTAACCCTTACCTTAAACATTTTAATTGTCAACTTCTAAGGGGTAAGGACGTCACAAAGAACCAGTTCGGATTTCTGGCCTGACTGCTGCGTTATGACATAATAACACACGTCTGTAAAGAACAGGCTCAGGCCGCTTGGCTTTCAACAGAAGGGCAAGAGTGAATGACTAAAAGAGCTGACGACAATAATGAAAGAGCGAGAGAGAGAGAAAGTGGGAGGGAGGGAAAAGTACAAAGACATCCAGTAGGGGAAAATACCTACGCTTACATGTCCATTACCGCAGTATAGACAGAAGTGTATGGCTCTCCATGACTGCGTGCTTGAGAGAGGGAGAGAGAGAGGGAGAGAAAGAGAGAAGGAGAGAGGCCCATTAGGAACCTGTCAGTACCATTCCCCCCTGCACTTCTACCAATAGTTTCCATGACAACAGCTCAATTCATCCAGTAATTCACTGTCATATTTACACAGAATTCATAATTACCTAGACACTTATAATGATCTATAAAGTTAGACAATCTAGACACTTATCCTAAATTAGGACACCACTTAGGTTTAGGTTAGGGAAGGTGACTAGAGAATGGTGACTTTTAGTGAGAGTTAGTGGTTTAAATCCTGGGTCAGCCAGGAATAGATCAGTCTGCAATGTGAAGCAGCAGCTGGAATCTGAGATGGCCGCGACTACCGTTGTGCCCTTGAGCAAGAAACTTCCGTTGTGCCCTTGAGCAAGACTACCGTGTGCTCTGCGTCTGACCCTGCAGGTGACCCAGCATGTGTGTGTGTGTGTGTGTGTGTGTGTGTGTGTGTGTGTGTGTGTGTGTGTGTGTGTGTGTGTGTGTGTGTGTGTGTGTGTGTGTGTATGTGTGCGTGTGAGCATTTTTGTGTCAAGTCAGAACAGTCCACTCTTGAGGAACACTATTAAAGAGATTCTTTGGTACTTAAGTGTATAGTTTTTAGCCAGTAGTTCTGAAGTAGCGCTCATGAGCCAAAAGCGGTCCCCGAAAATTGCATACTATGTCACATACAATTGAAGTCCTAAGTTTACAAACACCTTAGCCAAATACATTTAAACTCAGTTTTTCACAATTCCTTACATTTAATCAGAGTAAGGATTCCCTGTTTTAGGTCAGTTAGGATCACCACTTTATTTTAAGAATGTGAAATGTCAGAGTAATAGTAGAGAGAATGATTCATTTCAGGTTTTATTTCTTTCAACACATTACCAGTTGGTCAGAAGTTTACATACACTGAATTAGTATTTGGTAGCATTGTCTTTAAATTGATTAACTTGGGTCAAACATTTCGGGTAGCCTTCCACAAGCTTCCCACAATAAGTTGGCTGAATTTTGGCCCCTTCCTCCTGACAGAGCTGGTGTAACTGAGTCAGGTTTTTAGACCTCCTTGCACACGCTTTTTCAGTTCTGCCCACACATTTTCTATATGATTAAGGTAATGTCTTTGTGATGGTCACTCCAATACCTTGACTTTGTTGTCCTTAGGCCATTTTGCCACAACTTTGGAAGTATGCATGGGGTCGTTGTCCATTTGGAAGACCAATTTGCAACCTAGCTTTAACTTCCTGACTGATGTCTTGAGATGATGCTTCAATATATCCACATAATTTTCCTTTCTCATGAAGCCATCTATTTTGTGAAGTGCCCCAGTCCCTCCTGCAGCAAAGCACCCCACAACATGATGCTGCCAACTCCGTTCTTCTCGGTTGGGATGGTGTTCTTCGGCTTGCAAACCTCCCCCTTTTTCCTCCAAAAATAACGATGGTCGTTATGGCCAAACAGTTCTATTTTTGTTTCAGACCAGAGAAAATTTCTCCAAAAAGTACAATCTTTCTCCCCATGTGCAGTTGAAAACCATAGTCTAGCTTTCTCTTGCTGAGCGGCCTTTCAGGTTATGTCAATATAGGACTCGTTTTACTGTGGAAATAGATACTTTTGTACCTGTTTCCTCCAGCATCTTCCAGCATCTCTAGGAGACAGAACGCCTCTCTTTCCTGAGCGGTATGATTGCTGCTTGGTCCCATGGTGTTTATACTTGCGTACTATTGTTTGTACAGATGAAAGTGGTACCTTCAGGTGTTTGGAAATTGCTCCCCAGGATGAACCAGACTTGTGGAGGTCTACAATTGTTTTTCTGAAGTCTTGCCTGATTTCTTTTGATTTTCCCATGATGTCAAGCAAAAAGGTGCTGAGTTTGAAGGTAGGCCTTGAAATACATCCACAGGTTCACCTCCAATTGACTCAAATTATGTCACTTAGCCTATCAGAAGCTTCTAAAGTCATGACACAATTTTCTGCAATTTTACGAGCTGTTTAAAGGGACAGTAAACTTAGTGTATGTAAACTTCTGATACACTGGAATGGTGATACAGTGACTAATAAGTGAAATAATATGTCTGTAAAAATTACTTGTGTAACTCGGTCCGAACCGAGTTTCCAAAACTATAGTTTGTTAACAATACATTTGTGGAGTGGTTGAAAAATAGTTTTAATGACACCAACCTAAGTGTATGTAAACTTCAGACTTCAACTGTATATAGATATATCAATCAATCAATCAATCAATCAATCAATCAATCAAATGTAATACAAAGCCCTTTTTACGTCAGCCGATGTCACAAAGTGCTATTAAGAAACCCAGCCTAAAACCCCAAACAGCAAGCATTGTAGATGTGGAAGGACGGTGGCTAGGAAAAACTCCAGAGAAAGGCCAGAACATAGGAAGAAATTTAGAAAGGAACCAGGCTCTGAGGGGTGACCAGTCCTCTTTTGGCTGTGCCGGGTTGAGATTATAATAGTACATGGCTAAGATGTTCAAACGTTCATAAAAGACCAGCAGGGTCAAATAATAATAATAGTCACAGTGGTTGTAGAGGGTGCAACAGGTCAGCACCTCAGGAGTAAATGTCAGTTGGCTTTTCATGGCTGAGCATTCAGAGTTAGAGACAGCAGGTGCGGTAGAGAAAGAGAGAGAGAGAGTTGTAAACAGCAGGTTTGGGACAAGGTCGCACTTCCAATTAACAGTTCAGGGCTCCATTGCCACAGGGAGAACAGTTTAAACTGGAGCAGCAGCAAGACCAGGTGAACTGGGGACAGCAAGGAGTCATCAGGCCAGGTAGTCCTGAGGTATAACCAGTTAGTCCCAGGGCTCAGGGCCTCCGGGAGGGGAGGGAGAGAGAGAGAATTAGAGGGCGCATACTTAAGTTCACACAGGACACCGGATAAGACAGGAGAAATACTCCAGATATAACAGACCGACCCAAGCCCCACAATACATCAACTATTGAAGCATAAATACTGGATGCTGAGACAGGAGGGGTTTGGAGACACAGTGTCCCCGTCCGACGATACCGCCGGACAGGGCCAACCAGGCAGGATATAACCCCACCCACTTTTCCAAAGTACAGCCCCCACACCACTAGAGAGATATATTCAAACCACCAACTTACTACCATGAGACAAGGCTGAGTATAGCCCACAAAGATTTCCCCCACGGCACGAATCCGAGGGGGGCGCCAAACCCGGACAGGAAGATCACGTCAGTGACTCAAGAGACTCAAGGGATGCATCCCTCCTAGGGACAGGATGGAAGAGCACCAGTAAGCCAGTGACTCAGCCCCTGTAATAGGGTTAGAGGCAGAGAATCCCAGTGGAGAGAGGGGAACTGGCCAGGCAGAGACAGCAAAGGCAGTTCGTCGCTACAGTGCCTTTCCGTTCACCTTCACACCCCTGGGACAGACTACACTCAATCATAGGTCCTACTGAAGAAATGAGTCTTCAATAAAGACTTAAAGGTTGAGACCGAGTCTGCGTCTCCCACATGGATAGGCAGACCATTCCATAAAAATGGAGCTCTATAGGAGAAAGCCCTGCCTCCAGCTGTTTGCTTAGAAATTCTAGGGACAATAAGGAGGCCTGTGTCTTGTGACCATAGCGTACGTGTAGGTATGTACAGCAGGACCAAATCGGAGAGATAGGTAGGAGCAAGCCCATGTAATGCTTTGTAGGTTAGCAGTAAAACCTTGAAATCAGCCCTAGCATTAACAGGAAGCCAGTGTAGAGAGACAAGCACTGGATTAATATGATCACATTTTTTGGTTCTAGTCAGGATTCTAGCAGCCGTGTTTAGCACTAACTGAAGTTCATTTAGTGCTTTATCCAGGTAACCAGAAAGTAGAGCATTGCAGTTGTCTAATCTAGAAGTGACAAAAGCATGGGTTAGTTTTTTTGCCTCATTTTTGGATGTAAAGTTTCAGATTTTTGCATTGTTACAAAGATGGAAAAAAGCTGTCCTTGAAATAGTCTTGATTTGTTCTTCAAAAGAGAGAACAGGGTCCAGAGTAACACCGAGGTCCTTCACATTTTTATTTGAGATGACTGTACAACCATCAAGGTTAATTATCAGATCCAACAGAAGATCTCTTTGTATCTCGGGACCTAGAACAAGCATCTCTGTTTTGTCCGAGTTTAAAAGTAAAACATTTGCCACCATCCACTTCCTTATGTCTGAAACACAGTTTCAGACATAACCATGTTTCATCGAAATGTACAGCTGTGTATCGTCCGCATAGCAGTGAAAGTTAACATTATGTTTCCGAATGACATCACCAAGAGGTAAAATATATAGTGAAATCAATAGTGGTCCTAAAACGGAACCTTGAGGAACACCGAAACTTACAGTTGATTTGTCCGAGGAGAACCATCCACAAAGACAAACTGATACCTTTCTGACAGATAAGACCTAAACCAGGCCAGAACTTGTCCGTGTCTACCAATTTGGGTTTCCAATCTCTCCAAAAGAAGGTGGTGATTGATGGTGTCAAAAGCCTCACTAAGGTCTAGGAGCACAAGGACAGATGCGGCGCCTCGAGCTGACACCATTAAAAGGTATTTTACCACCTTCACGAGTGCAGTCTCAGTACTACGATGGGATCTTAAACCAGACTGAAGCATTTTGTATACATTGTTTGTCTTCAGGAAGGCAGTGAGTTGCTACACAACAGCTTTTTCTAAAATGTTCAATTTGTCAGAGGCTTTGGCAGCTCAGACCCCATAACGGGTGGAGGAGAGACCAGAGAAGGCTCGGCCTCTGACTCCGACTCGTTGCTTCATGGCGAGAACTGGTTGAAAGTTTCTGTAGGCTGAATGAGCGACAGCGGTTGAGCATTCTGACAGCATTTCCTTCCAGAAGCCAGAAGTAGAAGAAGTATGTGGACACCTGCTCATCGAACATCTCATTCCAAAATCACATGCATAAATATGGGGTTGGTTCGCCCCTTTGCTGCTATAACAGCCTCCAATTTTCTGGGAAGGCTTTCTAGATGTTGGAACATTACAGCTTTGCACACTCTTGGCATTTTCTCAACCATGCAGGGACTTGCTTCCATTCAGCCACAAGAGTATTAGAGAAGTCGGGCACTGATGTTGGGTGGTTAGGCCTGGCTCCCAGTCTGCGTTCCAATTAATCCCAAAGGTGTTAGATGGGGAAGAGAACAGCTCTCTGTGCAGGCCAGTCAAGGTCTTCCACACCGTTCTCAACAAACCATTTCTGTATGGACCTCGCTTTGTGCACAGGGGCATTGTCATGTAGAAACAGAAAAGGGCCTTCCTCAAACTATTGCCACAAAGTTGGAAGAGCAGAATAGTTTAGAATGTCATTGTATGCTGTAGATTTAAGATGTCCCTTCACTGGAACTAAGTGTCTTAGCCCGAACCATAAAAAACAACCCCAGACAATTATTCCTCCTCCACCAAACTTTACAGTTGGCACTATGCATTCGGGCAGGTAGCGTTCTCCTGGCATCCGCCAAACCCAGATTCGTCCATCAAACTGCCATACGGTGATGCGTGGTTCATCACTCCAGGGAACGCGTTTCCACTGCTCCAGAGTTCAATGGCGGCAAGCTTTACATCACTCCAGCCGACACTTGGCATTGCGCATGGCGAACTTAGGCTTATGTGTGGCTGCTCAGACATGGAAACAAACCCATTTTATGAAGCTCCCGACAAACAGTTCTTGCGCTGACGATGCTTCCAGAGGCAATTTGGAACCCGGTAGTGAGTGTTGCTACTGGAGGACAGACTATTTTTACGTGCTACGTGCTTCATCACTTGGCGCTCCCGTTCTGTGTGGTCTACCACTTCGCCACTGAGCCGTTGTTGTTCCACATCACAATAACAGCACTTACAGTTGACCTGGGGCAGCTCTAGCAGGGCAGAAATGTGATGAACTGACACATTTATGTTGGAATGGTGGCATCCTATGACGGTGCCACATTGAAAGTGACTGAACTAATTTGTAGGGGTGTCGACATACTTTGTATATATAGTGTATGTACGGTGTAATTAGATTTTTATTTATGTGTTCATGCAGGGCTCATTTGCAAAAGAGACCGTGGTCTCAGCATGACTCCCTGCTGAAATAAAGGTTAAATTAAAAAAATGTAATCATTTAAAAATAGAATGTGATCATTTTTAGTCACGGAAAAAAAACACAAGGCTATCTGTTTTAAGTTTCAAAATAGCCAAAATTAACTTTTTCACTTCTAAGTAAAATACCTTTTTGTGGGATTCTAATAAGGCTACAATGTTGTTTGATTTATTGTTTGAACAGTCGCTGTGATTATAGTTGGTTATCAACGCAAAATAGACTGCTTATTTAATGCTAAGCTATACCAAGACAGCAATCTTGAAATTGAAGTGATTTTGAAGTTGATTAGCTTGAGAAGAAAGAAGTAGATTAGATTCCCACATCACCATGTGAAATATTCAGATTTATAATTAAATAATTTGCCCTGAAAAATACTCTTATACTTGCCAGTGTAACCTACAACCTTATCCCATTTTGATAGGCTGTGAATGTATTCACTCCCATATCAGATAAAATCATGTCATCATGTTTTGGTTCACAGACACAAATCACATATCTCAAAGCTGTTTTTACCAATAGCCTGGAATCACTAGTAATTATTTTTAAACAAAACACCTTTTTGGGGGGTATACGGCTACATTGCTGTTTGGTTCATTGTCTGAACAATTATATTTGCTTATCAATGCAAAATAAGCTACTTTGATGCATAGCATATAACAGGGTTCCCCTACTGGTGTCCCGCAGGCTGAATTTGGCTATAGAACAGATCAATGAACCAAGCGAGCTTCAATGTCTACACAACACTGCCCCCATGGCTGCGCACGGAATGATACAGCACATTCCAATTTCCATGTGGCACGGGAATACGTCGAATGTCGGTGTGCACTACAACTAGACGCCTTTTTGTGACACTCTGAATCTTCTGTCTCTGTAGGGTATAAAATCGCCTATAATTGAAGTTGAAGGCTGACCAGAGTACTGCAGGCTTCCATTAGCAACTAAATTATCCTTCTTCTGTGTACGACTTAAAAATAATTGGTTCAAGGACATACAATACATCTGGTGTATTAGTATAAATATGTACAGCATATACTGTATGTATGTATGTATGTATGTATACATATACATACATAGAGTACCAGTCAAAAATTTGGACACACCTACTCATTCAAGGCTTTTCTTTTTTTGTACTATTTTCTATGTTGTAAAATAATAGTGAAGACATCAACACTATGAAATAACACATATGGAATCATGTAGTAACCAAAAAAGTGTTAAACAAATCAAAATGTATTTTTGATTTTAGATTCTTTAAAGTAGCCACCCTTTGCCTAGATGACAGCTTTGCACACTCTTGGCATTTTCTCAACCAGCTTCACCTGGAAAGCTTTTCCAACAGTCTTGAAGGAGTTCCCACATCTACTGAGCACTTGTTGGCTGCTTTTCCTTCACTCTGCGTCCCAACTAGTCCCAAATCATCTCAATTGGGTTAAGGTCGGGTGATTGTGGAGGCCAGGTCATCTGATGCAGCACTCAATCAATTATAGTCCCACTAAGCGCAAACCAGATGGGATGGCATATCGCTGCAGAAAAGCACCCCCACAAAAGCACCCCCACACCATCACCTCCTCCTCCATGCTTCATGGTGGGAACTACACATGCAGAGATCATCCGTTGGAACCAAAAAACAAAATCTCAAATGTTGATTTATCAGACCAAAGTTCAGATTTCCACCGCTCTAATGTCCTTTGGTCGTGTTTCTTTGCCCAATAAAGTCTCTTCTTATTATTGGTGTCCTTTAGTAGTGGTTTCTTTGCAGCAATTCAACCATGAAGGCCTGATTCACACACTCCTCTGAACAGTTGATGTTGAGATATGTCTGTTACTTAGCATTTATTTGGGCTGCAGTTTCTGAGGCTGGTAACTCTAATTAACTTATCCTCTGCAGCAGAGGTAACTCTGGGTCTTCCTTTCATGTGGCAGTCCTCATGAGAGCCAATTTCATCATAGCGCTTGCTAGTTTTTGTGACGGCACTTGAAGAAACCTTCAAAGTTCTTGAAATTTTCCGCATTGACTGACCTTCATGTCTTAACGTAATGATGGACTGTCATTTCTCTTTACTGTTTTTGCCATAATATGGACTTGGTCTTTTACCAAATAGGGCAATCTTCTGTATACTACTCCTACCTTGTCACAACAAAACTGATTGGCTCAAACGCATGAAGAAGGAAAGAAATTCCATAATTCAATTTGAACAAGGCACACCTGTTAGTTGAAATACATTCCAGGTGACTACCTGGTTGAATCTGGTTGAGAGAATGCCAAGAGTGTGCAAAGGTTGGCTACTGAGAATCTAAAATATATTTTGATTTGTTTAACACTTGTTTGGTTACTACATGATTCCATATGTGTTATTTCATAGTTTTGATATCTTCACTATTATTTTGCAATGTAGAAAATAGTGAAAATAAAGAAAAACCCTTGAATGAGTACATATTTACACGAATTGATCACAAAGATTGCCACTTTCCATTTCACTATAATGGGGATACTGTTTTCTTCTAACAATGCTTCTAACAAGGCCTTGAACTTACGTGGCTTCAATGTGAGGGGGCAGTCATTCTCCCCTGGTGTGCACACAAAAATACAGTGTGTTGGGTGGAACAGTGTTTACAGAAGACTCTCTGATCTGCAAATGTTGTTTGTGTGCAGCACCTGATTAGCTCTCTGAAACGGGAGGGCCAGTGCATGCATATGTATGTATGTGTGTGCCCACGACCTAGGGTACTGCACTGGTGTTGAGCTAGTCCAAACAGAGTGTGTGACAACTGATCGCTGGTGGCAGCAATCTATTCCTGAAATGGAGTAGGACTCTGTGTGTTTGTATGAGAGAGAAATGCAGAGAGAGAGAGAGAAACACACACACACAAAACCAGCATGAACAATGAAAGTAGTAGACATGCCCCTGAACCTAGTGCTGTATCACATGTCTATGTCCTCACCCAGTCTGAGGAGAGTGCGTTTGTGTGTGTCTTAGTGTGTGCGTACAAGCATGTGTGTCTGTGTGAGAAAACTCATTCAGTGCTATAAAGTGAATCAGACCTGAATCAACTTAATCAGAAAGTCACTAATGAGCTATACTTAACTGGTGATACCGCCAGAAACACCGGAAAGAAGTGAAAAATACAGGGAGTAAAGAGGGGAGAGACGTGGAGGGGAGTCAGGAGGGAAGGCTCTGTGTAAGATCTGGTACTTTTGGGATAAACACATCTCACATTTGAATTTGGGTAATGAGTCTCCAACAGGTTAACCCCCTCCCCCCTCCCCCCACACACATACACACCAACACACACACACACAGGCACACACAGACATACAAACACGTACGCACACACACACATGCACACATATATAGGCGACACTAACTATCAGCAGGTCAGTAGCTAGACGTGGGGCTGATTTCACTGGAACGCTTTAAATATTCTAAACCCCCTGCTATCTACTTGCCTGGCTACCGAGACTCCATGCTCTGGCCAAACACTACGCCACGCCCACAGACGTTAGTTTCTACCTCGCCAACCCTTCACCGGATGCGAACACATTCATTGCCATCTGATTGGTCCAGAAACCGATCGGTTGGGCAAGAACCAAAACACACGTGGGTAAATTCGGTTAGATTAGTCATTGGCTTTGATCCTCTGATTGGTTAGAGACGATCCAATTACTGATGACTTAGTAATTTACAACACCCCTCGTGTCCCTCAACACCACAAACTAGTTCAATAATGGCACTCTCAGACTGAAGTATGTAGGGAACGACAGAGCAGTGAAAGAACTCAATGTGAGTCGTCAGGCTATCTATCTACAGAACTGACTGTCCCCTTAATCCCCCAGACCCAGAGAAGGGGATGGGGAGGAGGAGAGAGATACAGCAAGAGAGGGGGAGATGGAGAAGGGAAGGGGAAATATGGAGAGATGGGGGGGTCACCCAAGTCACAGACTATTCTCTCTACTACCGCACGGCAAGTGGTACCGGAGCGCCAAGTCTAGGTCCAAAAGGCTCCTTAACAGCTTCAAATATACACCCAGACATTTGTTTTCTTCACTGCTGCTACTCACAGTTTATTATCTATGCATAGTCACTCTACCCCTACCTACATGTACAAATGACCTCGACTAACTTGTACCCCCGCACATTTATTTGGTACCTGTAAATACAGTGGTTTCGTTATTGTAACGTAATTTTACAGTGTTACTTTTTACTTGATTTTATTTAGTGAATATGTTCTTGAACTACACTGTTGGTTAAGGGCTTGTAAGTAAGCATTTCACTGTAAGGTCTACACTGTTGGTTAAGGGCTTGTAAGTAAGCATTTCACTGTAAGGTGTTGCATTCGGCGCGTGACAAATAATATTGTATTTGATTTGATTTGGAGGAGTGGGAGTATGGGGTAAGGGGTGAGAGAAAAAGTGACAGAGAGAATGACAAAAATACAGGGAGAAAAAAGCTCATTAATATTATCTTAGTTCCCCCTGAATGTTCAAATTAAATTAAATTAAATCTCTGTTTCTTCATGTCTGCGCTTACAATGTCCCCAATAACAACTAGGATATATCTGTTACCTAAACTCTACAAATCTGTCTGTGTAACCTAACTACACACACGCAGACACACAAGCACACACGCACACTCACACGCATGCACACACACACGCACATGCACACGCATGCACACACACACAGACACACACACACTTGCACACACAGAGACACCCACAAATGTACCAACACACTATACCTCCCTAAAACTATCTAGACACCACCCTCCCACAGTATTGTATCTATTGATACTCACGGCACGGAAACTCCAGGAGTAGTGCCTTGAACAACACCAAGATCCATTCATGGCCTTTGTCGACCTCTCCAAGGCCTTAGAAACTGTGAGCAGGGAACTACTATGGGCCATTCTACTCAAATTTTCTGCCCACTCAAATCTGTTAACATCCTTTGCAAGTTCCATGATGGGATGATGGCTTGGATGGCCATAGCAAGGCAGGAGTCGTGCCCTTCATAGTATGCACTGGTGTGAGGCAGGGGTGCGTGCTGGCACCTGTAGTATCCAAGGGACAGTGTCAATCCCTATGTCATCAGAGTGTGACGTATGTTTGTTGTTGTTGAATGCTGTTGAAGGTCGAATCCTGAACTAAAGACCTTGGTTTAAAAGCTGACAGTGTTTTTATATACTTTTATTCTATTTTGAATCCTGCGGCTCTGTTGGGCTATATTGCTGTGAGTGAATCCTGACAGATTCCATGTAGGGGGAGAGACGCGAAAGCCCAGCTAGCCTAGCTGGCTTGACGGTCTCAAATGGAGGCCGCTATTGAGCGTTTCCAGCGTGGCAGGAGCTGTGTTTACTTTGCTTTTGTTCCTGGGATAATGTGGACCGCGCTGACTTTCAATGCAGCAACTGCTTTCTTTTCTTGCAGAGGACTACAGGAGCGAAGTAGCTACTCTTAGCAAGCAAGTAGAAAACTACATAAGCTACTGGGGAACCCAAATCCAGCATTTTTTTTTCTTCTACCCCGGTAGCCTGATGCCGCTCTGGTCTATTGTAAGTTTCACCGCCGTGTTGGCTCTCCACAGCTAACTGACCAGTTCTAGGCAGGGTTCCATCCCCGAAGGGGTCTACCCCTTCCATGGAGAAAGGAGCTGTTCTCAACCCAACCAACCAGCCATGGAGGTGGCAACGGAGGTCTCCATGGATGTTGAGCCCGGAACTGACACAGACCAGAAACAGCTTTGCCGCCCTGGATCCAGAGGTTCCGGCGCCTTTGTCCTTGTTGGCTTTCCAATCAAAATCGGATCTGGAAGCTCCATGGTGAGAGACGTCTTGGTCCCAGAGGCAAAAACCCTGTGCTACCCAGGAGCACGAGTACAGGACATAACAAGGCTGCTTCAGACTGTTCTACCCAGGAGCATGAGTACAGGACATAACAAGGCTGCTTCAGACTGTTCTACCCAGGAGCATGAGAACAGGACATCACAAGGCTGCTTCAGACTGTTCTACCCATGAGCATGAGTACAGGACATCACAAGGCTGCTTCAGACTGTTCTACCCAGGAGCATGAGTACAGGACATCACAAGGCTGCTTCAGATTGTTCTACCCAGGAGCATGAGTACAGAACATCAGAAGGCTGCTTCAGACTGTTCTACCCAGAAGCACGAGTACAGGACATCACAAGGCTGCTTCAGACTGTTCTACCCAGGAGCATGAATACAGGACATCACAAGCCTGCTTCAGACTGTTCTACCCAGGAGCATGAGTACAGGACATCACAAGCCTGCTTCAGACTGTTCTACCCAGGAGCATGAGTACAGGATATCACAAGGCTGCTTCAGACTGTTCTACCCAGGAGCATGAGTTTTTTTATTTTTTTATTTTACCTTTATTTAACTAGTTAAGTCAGTTAAGAACAAATTCTTATTTTCAATGATGGCCTAGGAACAGTGGGTTAACTGCCTGTTCAGGGGCAGAATGACAGCTCGGGGATATGAACTTGCAACCTTTCGGTTACTAGTACAACTCTCTAACCACTAGGCTACCCTGCCGCCCCGTACAGGACATCATAAGGCTGCTTCAGACTGTTCTACCCCAGATGCCGGGAGCTGACTCTGTCGTAGTCCATATGGGGTTAAACGACATCAGGAGGGCTAGCTCGGAACATTGATGGATTTTAAAGAACTGATTTTAGCATTAAAAGACTGTCCAATAATTTCAGGTCCAGTACCATCATTGGTGTGCTAGATCCAGCAGACTGCTGGCATTACACATCTGGCTAAAATACTACTATAGCTCTGCTGGAGTCACTTTTATTGATAACTTTGACACCTTCTGGAAACAGAAGATACTCTACAGGAATGACGGAGTCCATCCAAATCTTTTTGGTTTTGGACTCGCATTTAAAGGCTGCATTGAAGCAATGACTGGCAAATGATCCAAGACCAGCTCAGTTAATCCCTACCATTGTGACAATGAGTCGTCATAATGCTGCATCAAATGTACATGATCTTAGGGGCATTGTCAAACACAATGTAAGTAATTTAATTTATGTACCCCTAATTGCACCGAATACACTACCGTTCAAAAGTTTGGGGTTACTTAAACATTTCCTTGTTTTCCATTAAAACATACATGAAATGAGTTGCAAAATGAATAGGAAATATAGTCAAGACATTGACAAGGTTTTAAATAATGATTTGTAATTTAAATAATAATTGTGTCCTTCAAACTTAGCTTTTGTCAAAGAATCTTCCATTTGCAGAAATTACAGACTTGCAGACCTTTGGCATTCTAATTGTCAATTTGTTGAGGTAATCTGAAGAGATTTCACCCCATGCATCCTGAAGCACCGCCCACAAGTTGGATTGGGTTGATGGGCACTTCTTACTTACCATACGGTCAAGCTGCCCTCACAACAGCTCAACAGGGTTGAGATCCAGTGACTCTGCTGGCCACTCCATTATAGACAGAATACCAGCTGACTGCTTCTTCCCTAAATTGTTCTTGCATAGTTTGGAGCTGTGCTTTGGATCATTGTTCTGTTGTAGGAGGAAATTGGATCCAATTAAGTGCTGTCCATAGGGTATGGCATGGCATTGCAAAATGGAGTGATAGCCTTCCTTCTTCAAGATCCCTTTTTACCCTGTACAAATCTCCCACTTTACCAACCCAAAGCACCCCCAGACCATCACATTGCCTCCACCAAGCTTGACAGATGGTGTTAAGTACTCCTCCAGCATATTTTCATTTCTTTCTACATCTCACGAATGTTCTCCTTTGTGATCCGAACATCTCAAACTTATTTTTGTCTGTACATAACACTTTTTAAAAATCTTCCGCTGTCCAGTGTCTGTGTTCTTTTGGCCATCTTAATATTTTATTTTTATTGGCCAGTTGGAGACATGGCTTTTTCTTTGCAACTCTGCCTAGAAGGCCAGCATCCCAGAGTTGCTTCTTCACTGTTGACGTTGAAACTGGTGTTTTGCGGCTACTATTTAATGAAGCTGCCAATTGCGGACTTGTGAGGCGTCTGTTTCTCAAACTAGACACTCTAATGTACTTGTCCTCTTGCTCATTTGTGCACCGGGGCCTCCCACTCCTCTTTCTACTCTGGTTAGAGCCAGTTTGCGTTGTTCTCTGAAGGTAGTAGTACTTAGTGTTGTACGAGATCTTCAGTTTCTTGGCAATTTCACACATGGAATATCCTTCATTTCTCAGAACAAGAATCGACTGACGAGCTTCAGAAGAAAGTTATTTGCTTCTGACTATTTTGAGCCTGTAATCGAACCCACAAATGCTGATGCTCCAAATACTCACCTACTCACCTAGAACGCCATTTTTATTGTTTCTTTAATCAGAACAACAGTTTTCAGCTGTGCTAACATAATTGCAAAAGGGTTTTCTAATGATCAATTAGCCTTTTAAAATTATAAACTTGGATTCGCTAACAACGTGCCATTGGAACACAGGAGTGATGGTTTCTGATAATGGGCCTCTGTATGCCTATGTAGATATTCCATTATAAATCAGCCATTTCCAGCTACAAAGGTCATTTACAATATTACCAATGTCTACACTCTGTTTCTGATCAATTTGATGTTATTTTAATGGACATTTCAAAAACAAGGACATTTCTAAGTGACCCCAATCTTTCGAACGGTAGTGTACATCGGTTTATCCTACAACTACTGTAAGTAGTCATCTTGAGCCTATAAACCAGTTACGCTGTTAGCACTGAGGTGGTGTGCAATAGTAGGGGGACCACTTTATGCAGCTCACCCTGCACTCAGCTCCAATGTAAATAACATGAGTAAGTCTACCTCTGATAAGCTTCCCAGTAAAGCACTAAAAACAATCAAGCAACCCAGAAAAGTGCTAAAAATAGCCCATATTAACATATGTAGCCTAAGAAACAAAGTCCTTGAAGTCAATAACTTGCTTGTAACAGATGACATTCATATTCTGAAACTCACTTAGATAATACCTTTGATGATACAGTGGTAGCAATAAATGATTATAACATCTACCGAAAAGACAGAAATGCCAACGGAGGCGGTGTCTATATTCAGTACCATATTCCTGTAAAGCTTAGAGATGATCTAATGTTAAATACTGTTGAAATAATATGGCTACAGGTTCATCTGCCTCACCTAAAGCCCATTGTTGTGGTAAGCTGCTATAGACCTCCATGTGCTAACAGTCAGTATTTGGATAATATATGTGAAATGCTTGATAATGTATGTGATATCAACCGAGAAGTATATTTTCTGGGTGATTTAAATATTGACTGGCTATCATCAAGCTGCCCACTCAGGAAAAAACTTCAAACTGTAACCAGTGCCTGCCACCTGGATCAGGTTGTCAGTCAACCTACCAGGGTAGTTACAAACAGCACAGGAATTAAATCATCAACATGTATTGATCACATCTTTACTGATCACAGTATAGTAGCTATATCTAGGAAAAACAAAGTTCCAAAGGCTGGGCCTAATATAGTATATAAGTGGTCTTACAAGAAGTTTTGTGGTGATTCATATGTTGATGATGTAAAGAATACCTGCTGGTCTGTGGTGTGTAATGAGGAGCAACCAGACGCTGCACTAGACTCATTTATGAAACTACTTATTCCAGTTACTAATAAGCATGCATCCATTAAGAAAATGACTGTAGAAAACGGTTAAATCCCTTTGGATTGATGAGGAATTGAAAAATTGTATGATTGAGAGGGATTAGGCAAAAGGTATGGCAATTAGGTCTGGCAGTCCAAATGATTGGCAAAGGTACTGCAAATGTAAGAAATCGTGTGACTAACCTAAAGAAAAAGTAACTACACTATGAAAGGTTTCAAGATTTTAATGCTAACCTACAAAGCATTACATGGGCTTGCTCCTACCTATCTTTCCGATTTGGTCCTGCCGTACATACCTACAAGAAGCAGGCCTCCTTACTGTCCCAAGAATTACTAAGCAAACCGCTGGAGGCAGGGCTTTCTCCTATAGAGCTCCATTTTTATGGAATGCTCTGCCTATCCATGTGAGAGACGCAGACTTGGTCTCAACAATTAAGTCTTTATTGAAGACTCATCTCTTCAGTAGGTCCTATGATTGAGTGTAGACTGGACCAGGAGTGTGAAGGTGAATGGAAAGGCACTGGAGAAACGAACTGCCCTTGCTGTCTCTGCCTGGCTGGTTCCCCTCTCTCCACTGGGATTCTCTGCCTCTAACCCTATTACAGGGGCTGAATCACTGGCTTACTGGTGCTCTTCTATCCTGTCTTAGGAGAGATGCATCCCTTGAGTCACTGACGAGATCTTCCTGTACGGGTTGGCGCCCCTTGGGTTTTGCCGTGGCTGAGATCTTTGTGGGCTATACTCGGCCTTGTCTCAGGATGGTAAGTTGGTGGTTGAAGATATCCCTCTAGTGGTGTGGGTGGGGTTATGTCCTGCCAGTTTGGCCCTGTCCGGGGGTATCGTCGGACGGGGCCACAGTGTCTCCCGACCCCTCCTGTCACAGCCTCCAGAATTTATGCTGCAATAGTTTGTGTCGCAGGCCTAGGGTCAGTCTGTTATATCTGGAGTATTTATCCTGTCTTATCCGGCGTTCTGTGTGAATTTAAGTATGCTCTCTCTAATTCTCTCTCTATTTCTCTATTTCTCTCTTTCTCTCTTTCTCTCTTTATGTCTTTTTTTCTTTCTCTTTCTCGGAGGACCTGAGCCCTATGAACATGCCTCAAGACTACCTGGCCTGATGACTCCTTGCTGTCCCCAGTCCACCTGGCCATGCTGCTGCTCCAGTTTCAACTGTTCTGCCTGCGGCTATGGAACCCTGACATGTTCACCGGACATGCTACCTGTTCCAGACCTGCTGTTATTAACTCTATAGAGAAAGCAGGAGTGGTAGAGATACTCTGAATGGTCGGCTATGAAAAGTCAACTGACATTTACTCCTGAGGTGCTGACCTGTTGCACCCTCGACAACCACTGTGATTATTATTATTTGACCCTGCATGGCATCTTGGCCATGTTCTGTTATACTTTCCACACGACACAGCCAGAAGAGGACTGGCCACCCCTCATAGCCTGGTTCTTCTCTAGGTTTCTTCCTAAGTTCTGGCCTTTCTAGGGAGTTTTTCCTAGCCACCGTGCTTCTACACTTGCATTGCTTGCTGTTTGGGGTTTTAGGCTGGATTTCTGTACAGCACTTTGTGACATCAGCTGATTTAAGAAGGGCTTTATAAATACATTTGATTGATTGATTGAAACAAAGATAAATTATATAAAGAATGATAGTAAAAAGCTTTGGGGCACCTTAAATGAATTTTTGTGAAAAAAAGCCAACTCGGCTCCTTCATTCACTGAATCAGATGGCTCATTCACCACAAAGCCCGCTGATATTGCAAATTACTTTAATTAATGACTTTTCATTGGCAAGATAAGTGTACTTAGGGATGACATGCCAGCAACAAACACTGACACTACACATCCAAGTATATCGGACCAAATTATGAAAGACAAGAATTGTACTTTGAATTCCGTAAAGTCAGCGTGGAAGAGGTGAAAAAATAATTGTTGTCTATCAACAATGACAAGCCACCGGGATCTGACAATCTGGATGGAAAAATACTGAGGATAATAGCAGACGATATTGTCACTCATATTTGCCACATCTTCAATTTAAGGCTACTAGAGAGCGTGTGCCCTCAGGCCTGGCGGGAATCTAAAGTCATTCCGCTACCCAAGAATAGTAAAGCCCCCTTTACTGGTTCAAATTGCAGACCAATCAGCCTGTTACCAACCCTTAGCAAACTTCTGGAAAAAATTGTGTTTGACCAGATTCAATGCTATTTCACAGTAAACAAATTGACAACAGAAGTTCAGCATGCTTATAGGGAAGGACACTCAACAAGCACAGCACTTACACAAATGACTGATGAGAAATTGATGAAAACGTTATTGTGGGGGCTGTCTTGTTAGACTTCAGTGCAGCTTTTGACATTATTGATCATAGTCTGTTGCTGAAAAAAACATGTTTTCTCCCCCTGCTACAATGTGGATCAAGAGTTACTTGTCTAACAGAACACATTGGGTGTTCTTTAATGGAAGCCTCTCAAATATAATCCAGTTAGAATCAGGAATTCCCCAGGATAGCTGTTTAGGCCCCTTTCCTTTTTAAATTTTTACTAATGGCATGCCCCTGACTTTGAGTAAAGCAAGAGTGTCTATGTATGCGGATGACTCAACACTATACACGTCAGCTACTACAGTGACTGAAATGACTGCATCACTCAACAATGAGCTGCAGTTAGTTTCAGAGTGGGTGGCAAGGAATAAATTAGCCCTGAATATTTCTAAAAATATAAGCATTATATTTGGAACAAAACACCCACTAAACCCTAAACCTCAACTAAATCTTGTAATAAATAATGTGGAAATTGGGCAAGTTGAGAAGACTAAACTGCTTGGAGTAACCCTAGATTGTAAACTGTCATGGGCAAAACATATTGATGTAGTAGTAGCTAAGATGGGGAGAAGTCTAGAGAAGTCTAGAGCTAATATTAATAATATGCATGTCAATCTCTCCTGGCTGAAAGTGGAGGAGAGATTGACTTCATCACTACTTCTAATTATGAGATGTATTGACATGTTGAATGCACCAACTGTCTATCTAATCTACTGGCACATAGCTCGGACACCCATGCATACCACACAAGACAAGCCACAAGAGGTCTCCAAGTCCAGAACAGACTATGGGAGGCACACAGTACTACTGTACATAGAGCCATGACTACAAGGAACACTATTCCACATCGAGTAACTGACGCAAGTAGTAAAATTAGATTTAAAAAACAGATAAATAAAACACCTTATGGAACAGCGGGGACTGTGAAGGAACACACACATTGGCACAGACACATGCATACACACACACACACACACACACACACACACGCACACACACACACACACACACACACACACACACACACACACACACACACACACACACACACACACACACACACACACACACACACACACACACACACGCACACACACACACACACACACACACACGATAACATACACACTATACATACACATTGATTTAGTACTGTAGATACAGTGGGGCAAAAATGTATTTAGTCAGCCACCAATTGGATTTTTTTTTCTCATTTTGTCTGTCATAGTTGAAGTGTACCTATGATGAAAATTACAGGCCTCTCTCATCTTTTTAAGTGGGAGAACTTGCACAATTGGTGGCTGACTAAATACTTTTTTGCCCCACTGTATGTGGTAGTGGTGGAGTAGGGGCCTAAGGGCACACAGTGTGTTGTGAAATCTGTGACTGTATTGTAATATTTTTTTAATTGTATAAACTGCCTTAATTTTGCTGTACCCCAGGAAGAGTAGCTGCTGCCAAAGCAGCAGCTAATGGGGATCCATGTGTAAGGGGTGCATAACTGGTGGCAGGGAAGTCAGACGCAGGAGAGCAGAACTAGGTAATAGCAGGAGCAGTTTAATTCCAAAACCAACAGCATCAAGAAAATAACAACTTGGGTACAAATCCCGACGAGCACCAGTCAACATGTGCACAAGCACTTACAACAAACAATACCACACAAAGACATGGGGGGAACAGAGGGTTAAATACACAACACGTAATGAGGGGATGAAAACCAGGTGTGTGGGAAAACAAGACAAAACAAATGGAAAATGAAAACGAACGAGGGGTTAATACAGTAATCGGGGGGAAGCTGTAACCTGTAAGTCTCCTCATGACTTTGAATGGCCCCACAAACCACGGACCCAGCTTCCGGCAGGGCAGGCGGAGGGGCAGGTTTTGGGTCGAGAGCCAGACCTGGTCCCCCGGTGCGAACACCCGGGCCTCACTGCGGTGACGGGCTGCGCGGGCTTTCTGGCTTAGCACGGCGCGCTGAAGGTGAACATGGGTGGTGTCCCATGTTTCCTCCGCGCGCCGGAACCAGTTGTCCAGGAGCCTCGGTCTGACTCTGATGCCAAGGTGTCAGAACCGGCTGATACCCCAGTACGCACTGGAAGGTTAGTGGAGGAGTGGCGTAGTGAGTTCTGGGCCATCTCTGCCCAGGGCATGAACGCTGCCCACTCCCCTGGCCGGTCCTGGTAATAAGACCTCAGAAACCTACCCACATCCTGGTTAACTCTCTCTACCTGCCCGTTACGCTCGGGGTGAAAACCTGAGGTAAGGCTGATCGAGACCCCAAGACGCCCTTCAGACCCTCAAAGTGAACTGGGGACCCCGATCAGACACTATGTCCTCAGGCACCCCGTAGTGCCGGAAGACGTGCGTAAACAAGGTGTCGGCAGTCTGTAGGGCCGTAGGGAGACTGGGCAGAGGGAGGAGACGGCAGGACTTAGAGAAACGATCCACAACAACCAGGATCGTGGTGTTTCCCTGTGATGGGGGAGATTGGTCAGGAAATCGATCAACTGGTGTGACCATGGCCGCAGTGGAACGGGTAAGGGGTGTAGTTTACCTCTGGGCAGGTGCCTAGGAGCCTTACACTGGGCGCACACCGAGCAGGAGGAAACATAAACCCTCACGTCCTTAGCCAAAGTGGGCCACCAGTACTTCCCAATCAGACAGTGCACCGTCCGACCGATGCCTGTATGAGCAGTGGAGGGTGACGTGTGGGCCGAATAGATCAGTCACGGACAGCAGACGGAACGTACAGAAGCCCAGCGGGACACTGAAGGGGAGCTCAATGTCAGGGTAAAAAGGGTGTAAAATATGGCCCATCTTGCCTGGCGAGGGTTCAGTCTCCTCGCCTCCCGGATGTACTCCAGATTGTGGTGGTCAGTCCAGATGAGAAAAGGGTGTTAAGCCCCCTCAAGCCAATGTCTCCACGCCTTCAGCCTTGACGACAGCCAACAGCTCCCGGTCCCCGATCCCCCACGTCATAGTTTCGAGCCCTCAGGTGACCAAAGGCCCTGTCTGCCTCAGCCGACCACTGTAAACGTAACGGTCCCCCCTTCAGCAGGGAGGTAATGGGAGCCGCTACCTGACCAAAACCCCAGATAAACCCCCAGTAGTAATGGGCAAATTCTAGAAGCCGCTTCACCTCTTTTACCGTGGTGGGAGTCGGCCAATTACGCACGGCTGAGATGCGGTCACTCTCCATCTCCACCCCTGAGGTGGAAATGCGGTACCCTAGGAAGGAGACGGACTGTTGGAAGAACTGACATTTCTCAGCCTTGGCGTACAGGTCATGCTCCAACAGTAGACCAAGCACCTTGCACACCAGGGACACATGCTTGGTGCGTGTAGCGGAGTATATCAGAATGTCATCAATATACACCACTACACCCTGCCCATGCAGGTCCCTGAAAATCTCATCTACAAAGGCTTGGAAGACTGATGGAGCATTCATCAACCCGTACGGCTTGACGAGGTACTCATAATGCCCTGAGGTCTTACTGAACGCCGTCTTCCACTCGTCTCCCTCCCGGATACGCACCAGGTTCAAAGCACCCTTTCGTTCCATCCCGCTCCAGAGGCCAGGGTCCGAAAGTACAAAGCGAACTCCTGTGCACTCCTAGTCCCCTGACGCAGGTGGACGTTCACCCGGGTGGTTGAAGACTGCCCGGAAACGAGGAGGTGAACTCCTCAAAGTGGTCCAGCATCGCATCTCTTTCCACCCACACGGCGTTGGCCCACTCCAGGGCTTTCCCCAAGAGGCATTAGACAAGGGCGGACACCCTCTCACGGCCCAACGGAGCCGGGTGGATGTTTGCCAGGTATAACTCCAACTGCAACAAGAAACCCTGGCAGCTGGCAGCTGTTCCATTGTACTCCCCGGGGAGGGTGAGGCGAATCCCACTGGAACCGGGTGCAGGTGGAGTGAGTAGTGGAGGCCCCTGTTGGGCTGGTGGAGGTGCTGGAGGAACTCTCCGTCTCTCCTAGCAGTCCATAGCTTGGACGACGCGGTCCATGGCGGCCCCCAAGATGGTGGAGCATCGCTGTGTGTTCCTGGATGCGCTCCTCGAGGGCACCTGCTCCTGCTGACTCCATATTCGGGTGTGATATTCTGTAAGGGGTGCGTAACTGGTGGCAAGGAAGTCAGACGCAGGAGAGCAGAACTAGGTAATAGCCGGAGCAGTTTAATTCCAAAACCAACGACATCAAGAAAATAACAACTTGGGTACAAAACCCGACGCACACCAGTCAACATGTGCACAAGCACTTACAAACAAACAATACCACACAAAGATATGGGGGGAACAGAGGGTTAAATACACAACACGTAATGAGGGAATGAAAATCAGGTGTGTGGGAAAACAAGACAAAACAAATGGAAAATGAAAAATGGATCGGCGATGGCTATAAGAACGGTGACGTCGAACGCCGAACACTGCCAGAACAAGGAGAGGAACCGACTTTGTCAGAAGTTGTGACACCATGACAAATACAAATACTCTTCTACATCTTCCTCCTATCTAGCCCTCCACCCACCATACCTGTTCTTACCATTAAACACAAACCACTGGCAATAGTCCCGTCATTCAAATACCTGGGCACCATCCTCTCAGAGAACTGCAGCATCGACACCGAAATTCAAAACAGGATCAATCAAGCCTCAGATGCCCTCAGAAAACTCAGACGCAGGTTCTTCCAAAACAGGGATCTCCATCTCCACTCCAAAGTCAAGCCATCTGCGTCACCACATTTCTTTACAGCTGTGAAGCCTGGGTCACCTTGCCACATCAAGCTGTTTGAGAGATTCCATATAGGATGCCTGCAGCACATTCTGGGAATAACCTGGCGGGACTGTGTGCTCCATACAGAAATTGCTAAAACCAACTGCAAGAGTATGGAGGCCACCGTCACCCAACACCAACTGCACCACTGGCCCGGGCATGTCATCAGATTGTCTCAGGAGCACCTGTAGCAGAAGATCCTGTATGGCCAGCTACACCTTGGTTTGCGGTCTACAGGGGGGGCAGATGAAGCGCTACAAGGACCAGCTGAAAACATTGCTGAAGAAGTGCAATAGTTAACCCACAGACCTGGAGGGCACAGCAGCTAGAGCGGTGTACAGAGGTGAGGAGGAAAGGAATGAGCACAAAGATACAGCAAAAACAGCTCAGGAGACATACAACCATGCCTGCCTTCACCAACACAGACATACACTGAGTATATCAAACATTAAAAACACCTTACTAATATTGAGTTGCACCTCTACAAGGTGTCGAAAGCATTCTACAGGGATGCTGGCCCATGTTTACTCCAATGCTTTCCACAGTTATGTCAAGTTGTCTGGATGTCCTTTGGGTAGTGGATCATTCTTGATACACACGGGAAACTGTTGAGCGTGAAAAACCCAGCAGCGTTGCAGTTCTCGACACAAACTGGGGCGCCTGGCACCTACTAACATTTTTGTCTTGCCCATTCACTGTCTGAATGGCACGCATACACAATCCATGTCTCGATTGTCTCAAGGCTTGAAAATCGTGCCTTCAGAAAGTATTCCAACCAGTTGACTTTTTCCACATTATGTTGTGTTATAAAGTGGGATTAAAATGGATTTAATTGTCATTTTTTGTCAACGATCTACACAAAATACTGTAATGTGAAAGCAGAGTCAGTACATGTTAGAATCACCATTGGCAGGGATTACAGCTGTAAATTCTGTGTTAGTCTCTAAGAGATTTGCAAACCTGTATTGTACAAGCTCTGTCAAGTTACTTGTTGGTCATTGCTAGACAGCCATTTCAAAGTCTTGTCAAACATTTTCAAGCCGATTTATGTCAAAACTAGGCCACTCAGGAATATCCAATGTCTTAGTAGTAACTCTAGTGAGCAGCTTTTTCCTGCAGTCAATTACCAAACAAGTCCTCTTTGGCCTCATGGGTGGAATGTTAATAATATTTTTCATCATTTCATAATTAATAAAGATGTCTATGTAAAACAGTTTCATTATATTTCAGTCTTTTGTGATTTATATAAAGTGTAATATTGGGATGCAAACTGAAAATGTAATACATTTTAACTCTACATCTGACATGGTAGAGGGGTTTTATTATTTCTAAGCCTATAACCATGTGTGTGAGGTGTATACTTTTGTTTCAAAGTAGATTGGATTAAGACTACTGTACCAAGAATCACTCTGAGTGACCCTGATTTAGTGCATTGCTGAAAAGTAGATTTGTCTCCCAGTGTCTGTTGGAAAGCAGACTGAACAAGGTTTTCTTCTAGGACCTTGCCTGTGTGTCACTTTCTGACCTTAGTTTTTTTGTTATGTCTTTGTTTTAGTTTGGTCAGGGCGTGAGTTGGGGTGGGTAGTCTATGTTCCTTTTTCTATGTTGTATATGTGTTTGGCCTGGTATGGTTCTCAATCAGAGGCAGGTGTCGTTCGTTGTCTCTGATTGAGAATCATACTTAGGTAGCCTTTTCCCACCTGTGTTTTGTAGGTGATTATTTTTCCGTGTCAATTCCACACGGGACTGTTTCGTTTGTTTCGTTTAAACACGTTGTTATTTTGTATTTCAGTGTTCAGGCAAATAAACATCATGAACACGTACCACGCTGCGCATTGGTCCGATATTTCCTACTCCTCCTCAGACGAGGAGGACGAGTATCCCGCCTGTCCGGCGCTGCTGGAATTTCCCGTCCATTTGGGGCCTGCTACTAGGGTCCCCAGTCCGAGGTCGGCGGCGAGGGTCGCCGCTCTAAAGGCACCACGGATGCGGGTAAAGAAGCTGGCAAAGACTATGGTGGAGTGGGGTCCACGTCCCGCGCCAGAGCCGCCACCGCGGACAGACGCCCACCCAGACCCTCCCCTATAGGTTCAGGTTTTGCGGTCAGAGTCTGCACCTTTGGGGGGGGGGGGGTACTGTCACGTTCTGACCTTAGTTTTTTTGTTATGTCTTTGTTTTAGTATGGTCAGGGCGTGAGTTTGGGTGGGTAGTCTATGTTCCTTTTTCTATGTTGTGGTTTTGTGTTTGGCCTGGTATGGTATGGTTCTCAATCAGATACAGGTGTCGTTCGTTGTCTCTGATTGAGAATCATACTTAGGTAGCCTTTTCCCACCTGTGTTTTGTGGGAGATGTATTTTTTTCTGTGTCAGTGTTTGTTCCACACGGGACTGTTTCTTTTGTTTTCTTTATACACGTTGTTATTTTGTATTTCAGTGTTCAGGCAAATAAACATCATGAACACGTACCACGCTGTGCATTGGTCCGATATTTCCTACTCCTCCTCAGACGAGGAGGACGACGAACGTTACACTGTGCTTAGCTCTATTCCTTTTATTTTTATTTAAAAAAAATCCCTTGTCCTTGCTGATGACAAACATAACAACACAACATGTTGCAGCCACCACCATGCTTGAAAATATGAAGAGTAGTACTCAGTGATGGATTTTCCCCAAACATCCTTATTGCAAACAGGATGTATGTTTTGAAATATTTGTATTTTCACAGGCTACCTTCTTTTCACACTGTCATGTAGGTTAGTGATGTGGAGAAACCACAGCTTTTTGTTGTTGCAGCTTTTGACATTATCAACCATAGTCTGCTGCTGAAAAACTGTTTTGTTATGGCTTTAAACCCTCTGCTATAATGTGGATAAAAACATACTTATCTAACAGAACACAGAGGGTCTTCTTTAATGGAAGCCTCTCAAACATGATCCAGGTAGAAGCAAGTTGAAGTGACTCAACAGCTTGGAGTAACCCAGGATTGTAAACTGTCATGGTCAAAACATATTGATATAACAGTAGCTAAGATGGGGAGAAGTCTGTCTATAATAAAGCGTACACTATCAACAAGGCAGGTCCTACAGGCCCTGTTTTTTTCTCAACTGGACTACTGTTCAGTAATGTGGTCAGGTGCCACAAAGAGGGACTTGGGAAAATTGCAGTTGGCTCAGAACAGGGCAGCAGGGCTGGCTCTTAAAAGTACACAGAGAGCTAACATTAATGACATGCATATCAATCGCTCATGGCTGAAAGTGGAAGAGAGCTTGACATCTTCATTACTTGTTTTCGTAAGAGATGTTGACAAGCTGAAGGTACCGAGCTGTCTGTTCAAAATACTAGCACACAGCTCAGACTCCCATACATACCCACACAAGACATGCCACCAGAAGTCTCTTCACAATCTCCAAGTCCAGAACAGACTATGGGAGGTACTACACAGAGCCATGACTACATGACGCTCTATTTCACATCAGGTAACTGATGCAAGCAATAGAATCAGATTTAAAAAGCAGGTAAAAACACATTTTGTGGAACAGCGGGGACTGTGAAGTAACACAAACACAAACATAGGCACAGACACATGCATACACACACATGATAACACATGCACTATACACACACATACACATTAATTTTGTGTTGTAGATATGTGGTAGTGGAGTATGGGCCTGGGGGCACACACTTAGTGTGTTGTGAATTCTGTAATGAATGTATTGTAATGTTTTAAAAATGTTTAACTGCCTTAATTCTGCCAGACCCCAGGAAGAGTAGATACTGCCTCGGCAGCAGCTAATGGGATCCATAATAAATACAAATACAAGTTTTCTCCTATCACAGCCATTTAACTATGTAACTGGTTTAAAATCCCCATTGGTGAAATCCCTGAGTGGTTTCCTTCCTCTCGGGCAACTGAGTTAGGAAGGACGCCTGTATCTTTGTAGTGACTATCCAAAGTGTAATTAATAACTTCACTCATGCTCAAAGGGGTATCAATGTCTACTTAAAAAAAAAAAATCTAGCAATAGGTGCACTTCTCTGCAAGGCATTGGAAAACCTCCCTGGTCTTTGTCATTGAATCTGTGCTTGAAATTGATTGAGGGACCTAGTACTGAGAATACTTTCTGAAGGCACTATAAAGTTTGTAGATCTCGGATGGGACTCTACAGCCACCAAAGAATTCACTGTTAACTCAGAAGTCATCATCGGCTATGACGGACTACCATAAGTGTGATTATAGTGATGTGAGAGCAACAAAATCTCACCGTCTGACACAATCTGAATACAATATTCAACATTTGTCCAGATAAACGTTAAGTTTAAATGTTGAACTTTAGGCATTCATTTTGATTGGTAAACCCTATCCCAAACCTTAACCCTTCAATTTTAAGGGTTACGGTTTGGATAGGGTTAAAACAGAAACAACTCAACGGTTATGTTTAGGCACCCACAACGTCCTACCAAGTCGCAAGCCTCTGCTTGATGGTAATGGCGCGCGAAGTTGCCCCTAGTGGACGAACATCGAATACTGCATTGGATCTGGAGTGACCTGGCTGGTGGTGGTTTGAGGGAGTGTCAGTCTGTATGACCAGTGCAGTAGGAGAAATAAGGCCTAAGAGCAGCCAGGGAGAGAGTGTGTAGGCCTGTAATACCCTCATATGTGTGTCTGGGTCTTCATACGTTTGTGTGTGTGTGTGTGTGTGTGTGTGTGTGTGTGTGTGTGTGTGTGTGTGTGTGTGTGTACAGTTAGATCATCATAAGATAAGCAACCCTCCCGCCCTGCTGAGAGCCTGATAAACTAATACATTCTCACTCATTGGAGTGAGAAGTTCCACGGTAACCCCTGGGGGTGCCATTTAAAGGGTGCGACCGTAGATTACCTCCAGTGACCCCCAGAGGTAAAATGTGATCATTACTCCTGGGCCATTCTGATTGGATATGAAGATGGTTGCGAAGCCAATCATCATACATTATTCATCCCCAGATATATTGTTCATGTATAGAGACCCAGAGAGAGAGATTAGACTGACAGCAGGGGTGTTGTATGCCTCAGTCTAACGATTTGCCTTGCCTTGCATTTGATCTTAAAAAACTGAAACATTTAAAAAAGTTTTTAGTCACGTGTTTCATGTCAAACGTTTTGCTCTACAAAGGGATTGGTTTATAATTTACTGTTGCAGAGATTTGCCCAGAGAGATAGTCATCAGCGATGACGAGATAGGATTAGATATGATATGATTACATATTCCGCCAGCAGATGTCTGTCTCCATTATTTAATAACATTATTACATTAATGTGAGCAATTTCCCTAATGTCATATAAGGCCATAGTGAGAGAGATAGGGACAGGGGGGGGGGGGGGGGGGGGGGGGGGGGGGAGACAGCTGATAATGACATCAGATTCTGTGGTTAGAGTACTGTGTCATATCTGTCATAACTGATAAACAGGTCATGCACAGTAAGAATGTATCGCCAGATTGTATCCTGTACTGGCATGATCTGGTGATGCTTGGCGCCAGACTGCTTTGCTTAGACCACTGCGCCACTGCAGTTCACAATGCTCTTTCAAGCCTCAATACTTATTAAGCCTTCCCTTAACCATAGCCCTAATCTGAGCCACTCGGAATGAATGACTAAGCTGTTAACCTTTGTGTTGTTTATGTTTAACCCTGTAACCACATGTAATTAACCCTGTAAACATAGGGAATTAGCCCTGTAAACATAGGGAATTAACCCTGTAACCACATGGAATTAACCCTGTAAACATAGGGAATTAACCCTGTAAACACATGGAATTAACCCTGTAACCACATGGAATTAACCCTGTAAACATAGGGAATTAACCCTGTAAACATAGGGAATTAACCCTGTAAACATAGGGAATTAACCCTGTAAACATAGGGAATTAACCCTGTAAACACATGGAATTAACCCTGTAAACATAGGGAATTAACCCTGTAAACATAGGGAATTAACCCTGTAAACATAGGGAATTAACCCTGTAAACATAGGGAATTAACCCTGTAAACATAGGGAATTAACCCTGTAACCACATGGAATTAACCCTGTAAACATAGGGAATTAACCCTGTAAACACATGGAATTAACCCTGTAACCACATGGAATTAACCCTGTAAACATAGGGAATTAACCCTGTAAACATAGGGAATTAACCCAGTAAACATAGAGAATTAACCCTGTAAACATAGGGAATTAACCCTGTAAACATAGGGAATTAACCCTGTAAACATAGGGAATTAACCCTGTAACCACATGGAATTAACCTTGTAAACATAGGGAATTAACCCTGTAAATATAGGGAATTAACCCTGTAAACATAGGGAATTAACCCTGTAACCTCATGGAATTAACCCTGTAAACATAGGGAATTAACCCTGTAAACATAGGGAATTTTAACCTGTAAACATAGGGAATTAATGCATAAAAAGTAGACCATCCATAACATGCCAAATTTTGAAGGGAAACAATGAGATCTTGTGGGAAAGGACACATGCTATACCGCACACATGTTAATGATACTGTATAATAGCATACTAAACACATGCTTATGAAATATACACACTAACCATAAGCATACTTACACTCACTAATAAAAACAACACAAAAACAGGTAACACTTTATTTGGATAGTCCATCTGATGATGCAGTACTGAATATCTACAGACTTTCAGTAACATTTCAACTAACTATCCACTAAACCTAACCCTAGTTCTAACCGTAACCTTAACCCTTACCCTTATTCTAAAGAGCATCTACAGACAGACAATCTGGACTATCCAAATAAAGTGTGACCCAAAAACAATATATAGACACAATACCATTGGCATAAGCAAATTATTGGTCGCTTCATTCTAGGTCCTTGAATTAGCCTTTACGCAGTCATTTTGGTCACATGTACAGTAGTTGGTAAGTGTTATTTGATGTTCTGAATAAAAACAACTTCCACATGAGAGTTTGTGTTGTCGCCTACTCTGGAAAAAGTGTCAACAAAACATTTTTGGTCAGCACAGGAGAGAATATATGTGTGTGTGTGTGTGTGTGTGTGTGTGTGTGTGTGTGTGTGAGGGAGGGAGCGAAAATGGTGATGTTGTCTGCTGCCATTCTGAGAAGATAACCTTGTCAGTCAGCCCATCGGCAACATTTTATGTAAATACTGAGAAACACTGACAAATGCACTCACCCATGCACGCACGCACGCACAGACACAGAAACATTCACTCACACGCAAAGAAGCACGCATGAACACACAGACAAATACACGCAGTTAGTAGCAGCAGTGGGCTGTTTCTCAGATTTGAGGGGGTGTGTATCTGTTCAGGCTTTCTGCCAAACACACTGCTGCCAAAAACAACTGTAGGACAATATCTGTGGAACACACACACAAACACACACTTTCACAAAGACATGCATGAACACACACACACACACACACACACACACACACACACACACACACACACACACAGACTCTCAGAAAGACATGCATGTACACACACACAGTCACACACACACTTTCACAAATATGTGCATGTACACACACCAGAGGAGTGGACTCGAGTCACATGACTTGGAGTCACACATTTGATGACTGAAGAGTTGACTTGGACTTGGAGCCTCAAGACTTGGGACTCAACTTTGACTTGAGACTTCAAATGATCTGGCCAGGTTTTGTAACATTTTGTCACCAATTTTGTTGCACAGAGTCTGTGTTGATTACTCTCAATGCAGCCAGAGACAGTATCACACGCGCATAAAAAATCGATTAGCTAGTGAAACGCACACCCGGCCCTCTGAGTGGACTAGTAAACCGTCAATCAACAAGAGTCGGGTGAGCTAGAGCAGTGAGAAGGTTTTGTGGGTTGCAAGTGTGAAACTGAATGGGAAATATATATTACATATTTTAATAGGCTACATAGGCCTATAGCCTACCATTTGTATTTTATATTTATACCATTGCTTATTTGATCTGGTGAATAGCATAGGCCTATGGCTTTACACCAAATTCTTGTTTAAAAAACATCTAATCTGTGCTTCAGAAGTTAAAAGTTGTGCACCTTGACTGTTGACCAATGACTGGTCATTAGCAAAGGCGGGAGCGTATGATCAGTGATCAGAAAGCGCCTGGAAAATCAGAGTAGCCTACCTACAAATAGCCACGGGAAGTGGGAGTGCAGCACCCCTTGAAAAGTTTTAATACATCATTTTACAATGTGATAATAATTGAACATGACATGTTTTCATAAAAGTAGTGCACTGGGCCTTTACTAGTCCTGTCTATAGCCGTCTCTAGGGCGGCAAGTATTTCTTTTTTGAACCATTTTCGATTTTCACAAAGTCGTGCACTGGGCCTTTGAATGTCCTGCATTAGCCGATTGATATAGCCGTATGTAGCGCTGGCAATCATTTATTTATTTTGAAAATTAAAAATGTTCACCAAAGTAGTGCACTGGGTCTTTACAAGTCCTGTATTAGCAGTCCGATATATCCTTCAGTATCACAGGCATAAACAATTCCTGAGCTAGCGAACAGATTACTGATTTGATTACAGCTATAGGATTGGGTGCAGCACAAACCTCAAATTGTAGGGAGAGAGGAGAGCCATAAATTAATATGCAACAATTATTACATAATCAAAATGTGTTGTAGACGAAACAATGAAAAAGGCTCTCTGGTAGCCTCACTAAATAGACAAACTGAGAAATCGGGGGAGAAGGGCCTTGGCCAGGGAGGTGACCAAGAACCTGGTGGTCACTCTGACAAAGCTCCAGAGTTCCTCTGTGGAGATGGGAGAACCTTCCAGAAGGACAACCATCTCTGCAGCCCTCCAACAATCAGGCCTTTATGGTACAGTGGCCAGAGTTTGCCAAAAGGCACCTAAAGGACTCTCAGACCATGACAAACAAGATTCTCTGGTCTAATGATACCAAGATTGAATATCACGTCTGGAGGAAACCTGGCACTATGCCTACAGTGAATCATGGTGGTGGCAGCATCATGCTGTGGGGATGTTTTTCAACGGCAGGGACTTGAAGACTAGTCAGGATAGAGGGAAAGATGAACAGAGAAAAGTACAGAGAGATACTTGATGAAAACCTGCTCCAGAGCGCTCAGGACCTCAGACAAGGGAGAAGGTTCACATTCCAACAGGACAATGACCCTATGAACACAGCCAAGACAATGCCGGAGTTGCTTTGGGAGAAATTTCTGAATATCCATGAGTAGCCCAGCCATAGCCCGAACTTGAACCATATCTAACATCCCTGGAGAGACCTGAAAATAGCTGTGCAGCAACGATCCCCATCCAACCTGACAGAGCTAGAGAGGATCTACAGAGAAGAATGGGAGAAACTCCCCAAATACAGGTGTGCCAAACTTGTAGCGTCATACCCAAGAAGACTCAGGGCTGTAATCGCTGCCAAAAATGCTTTAACAAAGTACTGAGTAAAGGGTCTGAATACTTATGTAAATGTGATATTTCAGTTTATTTTATACATTGCAGAAAAATTTAAAACCCTGTTTTTGCTTTGTCATTATGGGGTATTGTGAGTAGATTGATGAGAGGGAAAAAACAATTTAATCCATTTTAGAATAAGGCTGTAACATAACAAAATGTGGAAAAAGTCAAGGGGTCTGAATACTTTCAGAATGCACTGATACACATGCTGTGTTGATCTAAGTGCTATAGCAGTCAGTATAGGCACTGGATGTATTGATAGTCCTATACAGATGTAGTATCTTAATTTGACCACCCTGTTGCTGGAGAACTTTCCTGCAATGCTGGACATTTTAAACTTGTAGTGTATTTGAGGTTTAAAAATGCTTTTGAAGTTTACAATTTCCACTAAGAAATTTCAGACTTGATTTCCCCAAATTTATCAACCCCTACAAAAATGTCCATTAATTATAATCCACATAATAATTCAAAGGTCTTGTTGCTGAAATATTATTTTCCTGCTGTAGCAAACTGTCTCAAATTAAGATCCTATCTGTAGCATCCTCTGCTGAACAGAGAGAAAATACCTTGAAGATTAGAACACACTGAGAAGGAAACAACTATCTTTCTGCTCTTATAAGGGTACTGGCATAGAGAGAGAGAGAGAGAGAGTTGTATTACCCAATGTGTAAAACAATCTCCTCTCATCTCCTCCAGAAGGTTGCTTGTTCAAATCCTGGATCGGCAGATACATTGTGTGTGATTAATCAGTAAGATAGTTTCAGATCCTAGGTACCATCTCCTTCCCTTGTACCCTTAAGCTCAAACAGCCCCAGGGCATCTAACATGCCCATTTAACATCACTCCATCATTATCACTGATGTATCCTTTAACTTCAGCTCATTAATCAGCCTTAATTATTCATTAGACTTAATTGTCTTTCTGCCCGCTTGGGTAATTAAATTAAAGGTCCGGCTCATTGGGACTGACCCCACTGTCTTCCACTGGGAAGGGAGGAGGGAGAGAGGGGTGGGGGAGAGAGGAGGAGAGGGATGAGGGGAGAAATGAAGAGGGGAGAGGGAGAAAGAGATTGACAGAGGAGAGGAAGAGATAATGAGAAAGATAAAGACAGAGGAGAGGGAGAGATAATGAGAAAGAGAAAGACAGAGGAGAGGGAGAGATAATAAGAAAGAGAGATGAGAGGGAGAGATAATGAGAAAGAGAACGAGAGAGGAGAGGGAGAAATAATGAGAACGAGAAAGACAGAGATGGAGAGATAATGAGAAAGAGAAAAACAGAGGAGAGGGAGAGATAATGAGAAAGAGAAAGACAGAGGAGAGGGAGAGATAATAAGAAAGAGAAATAAAGTGATATGATGTTAGTGAGGAAAGAGAGTGATGAGAAGAGAGAGAGTAATATTTGTAATGATTTAACTCATAAGGGGAGGCAGTGTTCTAGATATCTCTTACTTAAACCAGCAGAATTTTGTGGGGATTTTTGTATTAAGTGTGTTTGTGTTTGTTTGTTTGTGTGTATTAGCCTCACTCGCTTTGATGAGTGCCCTACACCCCAGGTCATGCACGGTCTCGGTTCTCTATATAAACCAGTGTGTGTATGTCTGTTTGTGTGTGTGTATAGGCCTGAGAGTGTTTGGGTGAGTGTGTGTTGTGTAAAACACGCTTACTCTCATATCGTTCGCGGTGACTTGCACAGCCCCGAGGGCCGAAATGCAACATCAGTTAGAGAGAAAGAGAAAGAGAAAGAGAGAGCGAGAGCGAAAGAAAGAAGTAGTTTTCCCATGATAGAACACGAGCTGCTTTTCTCCCGCTGTAACTGAAAGGCGGGCGGACAGGGTCTAGGCTCAGGGAGTGAATTAGAACTCTCCGCTATATCTATTACCGGGTAACTGTCTCCCCAGGTTGGAGGGTGTACCACCATCACATACACACTCCCGGTCGCGGAAGTTTAATTGATTTAAGGACATCTGTATTAAACAGCCATCAGCTGCCTCCACGAGTCCGGAAGAACCACCTAGTTAGAAATAGCATACTACTTGCTGTCTGACGTCCTCTCTGCCCCTGTCGCTCCATCTCTATTTTTCTTTCTCTTTCTAGCTCTCACACGCGCGCGCACCTTCCTCTATCACACACTAACACTGGGAAGTTTGATTGCGTTGGCTCGTGGTCAAGAAGACAGCGTTTTTAACGGAATCAGCCAGTCGATGTCAGAGAGACCATCCCTCTCCTGGCCCGGAACAGGGCACCCTCGAACCGTTTAACGGATACCGGGACAGCCAGCGAGCAGGTTCTTGGCTCCGCAGCGGGTCCTGTTTCGCATGGACAGCTGTTATTATCGGGGAACTTTCTTTCCAACTCTTGCTCCTTCCAGAGAGGATGTTAACGTTATCAGTCCATTTCACATGAAAACACCCCGTCAGAGTGTGTGTGTGAGTGCGTCTGTGCGTGCCTGTGTAACCTACTATATGTGTGTGTGGTTTCAAATGAAGACCTGAGTTCGTGTGTGTGTTTCTGGGTTCGTGTGGCGCGGCTCTGGTTTTTGGATTATTAACCGGCGAGGAGCAGTGTTGGAGATGTGTCTCTGTTTTACCGATTTACCTATTTATTTAGCCGTTAACGGCTGAACCGGACAGCTCGCATTCGACTCGTGACTTCAGGATTACTGCTCTGGAACCTGCCATGATTCTGCTGAACCTTCTCAGCGTGCTGGTTCTGCTGGGTGAGTACACACACACACACACACACACACACACACACACACACACACACACACACACACACACACACACACACACACACACACACACACACACACGCACACACACACACACACACACACGCACACACACACACACACACAGGTAAGAGGGCATCCACTCCACGACCACAAATTCAGTTAGGGATATAACTGTAAGCAGTCATGCCTCCACCTGGTGCCTTGCTGCTGCTGGTTAAGGTTTTAAGAACGTATAACCTAATCATTTACAATTATATGACCTCACGTAGGCATAGTAAGCATCTGAAAGTGATTTAGGGTTTTGCGTAGCACAATAGTTCTTTGGAGTGTGATGACGTACACGCTCTCCCTTCTGGTAGGATCTGACGGTCAAAGGGACAGAGCATGGGGCATGTTCCCTCCGCCTCAGCTGCTTGCTCAAGTGTGTGCGTGTGTGGGTGTATGTGTGCTCCTGCATGTATGAATCTGGTTGCGGCTGTGCCTGAGGACTCGGCTCGCGCGGCAGAGCTGTCCTTGGTGCTGAAATCTGTTCACGGTAGTGGCGAGAGACTATGGTCTGTCACTTTTCAGCCCTCAGCGTGCTGCCTGTTCGTTTGTCCAGTCGTTGCACCATGTGATCCTATGAGTGTTTTATAGATTAATCTGGAACACAATACTAACAAATCCAGAAGTTTATGATTTTCCTATATTTACATGATAGGCATTTTCACCAGTTGTTGTTATAGCTTTATGTTTTAGGTGATTTAAAATGGGGTAAGAGAGAAGAGGAGAGAGGGAGATGAGGAAGAGTGAGAGGAGAAAGAGACTGGAAGAGGTGAAAGAGAGAGAGAGAGGGAGAGAGAGAGAAGGGGGAGGAGAGAAGAGGAGGAGAGGATAGTGCTAGGAGAGAGTGAGAGGAGTGGAAAGGAGGGGATGGGGAGGACAGGAAGGGATGGATAGAAGAGGAGAAAGTAGGGTAGAGGAGAGAAGGAGGGAGGAGATGAGGGTGGAAAAGAGGAGATCAAGGGAGATGAGAGGAGGATGGATGGAGGAGATGAGTATGGACAAGAGGAGATCAAGGTAGAGGAGAGGAGGAGGGAGGAGATGAGGATGGACAAGAGGAGATAAAGGATGAGGAGAGGAGGAGGGAGGAGATGAGGGTGGACAAGAGGAGATCAAGGGAGATGAGAGGAGGATGGAGGAGATGAGGATGGACAAGAGAAGATCAAGGTAGAGGAGAGGAGGAGAGAGGAGATGAGGATGGACAAGAGGAGATAAAGGATGAGGAGATGAGGAGGGAGGAGATGAGGGTGGACAAGAGGAGATAAAGGGAGAGGAGGATGGAGGAGATGAGGATGGACAAGAGGAGATCAAGGTAGAGGAGAGGAGGAGAGAGGAGATGAGGATGGACAAGAGGAGATAAAGGGAGAGGAGAGGAGGAGGGAGGAGATGAGGATGGACAAGAGGAGATAAAGGGAGAGGAGATGAGGGTGGACAAGAGGAGATTAAGGGAAAGGAGATGAGGGTGGACAAGAGGAGATTAAGGGAGAGGAGGATGGAGGAGATGAGGGTGGGCAAGAGGAGATTAAGGGAGAGGAGGATGGAGGAGATGAGGATGGACAAGAGGAGATAAAGGATGAGGAGAGGAGGAGGGAGGAGATGAGGATGGACAAGAGGAGATAAAGGATGAGGAGGATGGAGGAGATGAGGATGGACAAGAGGAGGTAAAGGATGAGGAGAGGAGGAGGGAGGAGATGAGGATGGACAAGAGGAGATAAAGGGAGAGGAGATGAGGGTGGACAAGATGAGATAAAGGGAGAGGAGAGGAGGAGGGAGGAGATGAGGATGGACAAGAGGAGATAAAGGATGAGGAGGATGGAGGAGATTAGGATGGACAAGAGGAGATAAAGGATGAGGAGAGGAGGAGGGAGGAGATGAGGATGGACAAGAGGAGATAAAGGGAGAGGAGATGAGGATGGACAAGATGAGATAAAGGGAGAGGAGAGGAGGAGGGAGGAGATGAGGATGGACAAGAGGAGATATAAGGATGAGGAGAGGAGGAGGGAGGAGATGAGGATGGACAAGAGGAGATAAAGGATGAGGAGAGGAGGAGGGAGGAGATGAGGATGGACAAGAGGAGATAAAGGATGAGGAGGATGGAGGAGATGAGGATGGACAAGAGGAGATAAAGGATGAGGAGAGGAGGAGGGAGGAGATGAGGATGGACAAGAGGAGATAAAGGATGAGGAGAGGAGGAGGGAGGAGATGAGGATGGACAAGAGGAGATAAAGGCTGAGGAGAGGAGGAGGGAGGAGATGAGGATGGACAGGAGGAGATAAAGGACGAGGAGGATGGAGGAGATGAGGATGGACAAGAGGAGATAAAGGATGAGGAGAGGAGGAGGGAGGAGATGAGGATGGACAAGAGGAGGATGGAGGAGATGAGGATGGACAAGAGGAGATAAAGGATGAGGAGAGGAGGATGGAGGATGGAGGAGATGAGGATGGACAAAAGGAGATAAAGGATGAGGAGAGGAGGATGGAGGAGATGAGGATGGACAAGAGGAGATAAAGGGAGAGGAGGAGGGAGGAGATGAGGATGGACAAGAGGAGATAAAGGGAGAGGAGGATGGAGGAGATGAGGATGGACAAGAGGAGATAAAGGGAGAGGAGAAGAGGATGGAGGAGAGGTTACTGTCCCAGACAGTATTTGACACAGTGGTGATTTTAGTGATGATGACATAAACACAGAACTCCCCTGTAAACAGCCTGCAGCCAGCTCTGTACTCAACAAGATATCACTGTGTTTGATGTCCTTGGATAAACGTCTATTTTTGACTAGCAAACTGACTTAATCTCCCGACATCATGTATTTATGCACAAGGCTGACTGCGTCTTCCGACCTCCTGGGGACCTGCAAAAACGTCAAATTTCTACTTGAATCTGGAATGATCTCTCTGCTATACTGCTACCACACACACACACACACACACACACACACACATACACACACACACACACACTAACGCACATACTAACGCACGCACGCA